>NW_027140627.1:0-169588 GCF_036365525.1 Heterodontus francisci
TTCTGCTCCTGATCAATGTCCAGTGACCCCTGGGTTAGAGAGAGAGAGAGGGGAAATCAGCCAGGGTTCCTGCTCCTGATCACTGTCCAGTGACCCCTGGGTTAGAGAGAGAGAGAGGGGAAATCAGCCAGGGTTCCTGCTCCTGATCACTGTCCAGTGACCCCTGGGTTAGAGAGAGAGAGTGAGGGAAATCAGCCAGGGTTCCTGCTCCTGATCACTGTCCAGTGACCCCTGGGTTAGAGAGAGAGAGAGAGGGAAATCATCCAGGGTTCCTGCTCCTGATCACTGTCCAGTGACTCCTGGGTTAGAGAGAGAGAGAGGGGGGAAATCAGCCAGGGTTCCTGCTCCTGATCACTGTCCAGTGACCCCTGGGTTAGAGAGAGAGAGAGGGAAATCAGTCAGGGTTCCTGCTCTTGATCACTGTCCAGTGACTCCTGGGTTAGAGAGAGAGAGAGAGGGGGGAAATCAGCCAGGGTTCCTGTTCCTGATCACTGTCCAGTGACCCCTGGGTTAAAGAGAGAGAGGGGGAAATCAGCCAGGGTTCCTGCTCCTGATCACTGTCCAGTGACCCCTGGGTTAGAGAGAGAGAGGGAAATCAGTCAGGGTTCCTGCTCCTGATCACTGTCCAGTGACCCCTGGGTTAGAGAGAGAGAGAGAGAGGGGGAAATCAGCGAGGGTTCCTGCTCCTGATCACTGTCCAGTGACCCCTGGGTTAGAGAGAGAGAGAGAGGGAAATCAGCCAGGGTTCCTGCTCCTGATTACATTCCAGTGACCCCTGGGTTAGAGAGAGAGAGGAGGAAATCAGTCAGGGTTCCTGCTCCTGATTACTGTCCAGTGACCCCTGGGTTAAAGAGAGAGAGGGGGAAATCAGCCAGGGTTCCTGCTCCTGATCACTGTCCAGTGACCCCTGGGTTCGAGAGAGAGAGAGGGGAAATCAGCCAGGGTTCCTGCTCCTGATCACTGTCCAGTGACCCCTGGGTTAGAGAGAGAGAGAGGGAAATCAGTCAGGGTTCCTGATCACTGTCCAGTGACCCCTGGATTAGAGAGAGAGAGAGGGGAAATCAGCCAGGGTTCCTGCTCCTGATCACTGTCCAGTGACCCCTGGGTTAGAGAGAGAGAGAGAGGGAAAGCAGTCAGGGTTCCTGCTCCTGATCACTGTCCAGTGACCCTGGGTTAGAGAGAGAGAGAGGGGAAATCAGCCAGGGTTCCTGCTCCTGATCACTGTCCAGTGACCTCTGGGTTAGAGAGAGGGGAAATCAGCCAGGGTTCCTGCTCCTGATCACTGTCCAGTGACCCCTGGGTTAGAGAGAGAGAGAGAGGGAAATCAGCCAGGGTTCCTGCTCCTGATCACTGTCCAGTGACTCCTGGGTTAGAGAGAGAGAGGAAATCAGCCAGGGTTTCTGCTCCTGATCACTGTCCAGTGACCCCTGGGTTAGAGAGAGAGTGAGGGAAATCAGTCAGGGTTCCTGCTCCTGATCACTGTCCAGTGACCCCTGGGTTAAAGAGAGAGAGGGGGAAGTCAGCCAGGGTTCCTGCTCCTGATCACTGTCCAGTGACCCCTGGGTTAGAGAGAGAGAGAGGGAAATCAGTCAGGGTTCCTGCTCTTGATCACTGTCCAGTGACTCCTGGGTTAGAGAGAGAGAGAGGGGGGAAATCAGCCAGGGTTCCTGCTCCTGATCACTGTCCAGTGACCCTGGGTTAGAGAGAGAGAGAGGGAAATCAGTCAGGGTTCCTGCTCTTGATCACTGTCCAGTGACTCCTGGGTTAGAGAGAGAGAGAGAGAGGGGGAAATCAGCGAGGGTTCCTGTTCCTGATCACTGTCCAGTGACACCTGGGTTAGAGAGAGAGAGAGAGGGAAATCAGCCAGGGTTCCTGCTCCTGATTACTGTCCAGTGACCCCTGGGTTAAAGAGAGAGAGGGGGAAATCAGCCAGGGTTCCTGCTCCTGATCACTGTCCAGTGACCCCTGGGTTAAAGAGAGAGAGGGGGAAGTCAGCCAGGGTTCCTGCTCCTGATCACTGTCCAGTGACCCCTGGGTTAGAGAGAGAGAGGGGGAAATCAGTCAGGGTTCCTGCTCTTGATCACTGTCCAGTGACTCCTGGGTTAGAGAGAGAGAGAGGGGGGAAATCAGCCAGGGTTCCTGCTCCTGATCACTGTCCAGTGACTCCTGGGTTAGAGAGAGAGAGGAAATCAGCCAGGGTTTCTGCTCCTGATCAATGTCCAGTGACCCCTGGGTTAGAGAGAGAGAGAGGGGAAATCAGCCAGGGTTCCTGCTCCTGATCACTGTCCAGTGACCCCTGGGTTAGAGAGAGAGAGAGGGGAAATCAGCCAGGGTTCCTGCTCCTGATCACTGTCCAGTGACCCCTGGGTTAGAGAGAGAGAGTGAGGGAAATCAGCCAGGGTTCCTGCTCCTGATCACTGTCCAGTGACCCCTGGGTTAGAGAGAGAGAGAGAGGGAAATCAGCCAGGGTTCCTGCTCCTGATCACTGTCCAGTGACTCCTGGGTTAGAGAGAGAGAGAGGGGGGAAATCAGCCAGGGTTCCTGCTCCTGATCACTGTCCAGTGACCCCTGGGTTAGAGAGAGAGAGAGGGAAATCAGTCAGGGTTCCTGCTCTTGATCACTGTCCAGTGACTCCTGGGTTAGAGAGAGAGAGAGAGGGGGGAAATCAGCCAGGGTTCCTGTTCCTGATCACTGTCCAGTGACCCCTGGGTTAAAGAGAGGGGGAAATCAGCCAGGGTTCCTGCTCCTGATCACTGTCCAGTGACCCCTGGGTTAGAGAGAGAGAGGGGAAATCAGCCAGGGTTCCTGCTCCTGATCATTGTCCAGTGACCCCTGGGTTAGAGAGAGAGAGAGGGAAATCAGTCAGGGTTCCTGCTCTTGATCACTGTCCAGTGACTCCTGGGTTAGAGAGAGAGAGAGAGGGGGGAAATCAGCCAGGGTTCCTGTTCCTGATCACTGTCCAGTGACCCCTGGGTTAGAGAGAGAGAGAGGGAAATCAGCCAGGGTTCCTGCTCCTGATCACTGTCCAGTGAACCCTGGGTTAGAGAGAGAGAGAGGGGAAATCAGTCAGGGTTCCTGCTCCTGATCACTGTCCAGTGACCCCTGGGTTAGAGAGAGAGAGAGAGAGAGGGGAAATCAGCCAGGGTTCCTGCTCCTGATCACTGTCCAGTGACCCCTGGGTTAGAGAGAGAGAGAGGGAAATCAGCCAGGGTTCCTGCTCCTGATCACTGTCCAGTGACCCCTGGGTTAGAGAGAGAGAGGGGAAATCAGCCAGGGTTCCTGCTCCTGATCATTGTCCAGTGACCCCTGGGTTAGAGAGAGAGAGAGGGAAATCAGTCAGGGTTTCTGCTCCTGATCAATGTCCAGTGACCCCTGGGTTAGAGAGAGAGAGGGGGGAAATCAGCCAGGGTTCCTGCTCCTGATCACTGTCCAGTGACCCCTGGGTTAGAGAGAGAGAGAGAGGGGAAATCAGCCAGGGTTCCTGCTCCTGATCACTGTCCAGTGACCCCTGGGTTAGAGAGAGAGAGTGAGGGAAATCAGCCAGGGTTCCTGCTCCTGATCACTGTCCAGTGACTCCTGGGTTAGAGAGAGAGAGAGGGAAATCAGCCAGGGTTCCTGCTCCTGATCACTGTCCAGTGAACCCTGGGTTAGAGAGAGAGAGAGGGGAAATCAGTCAGGGTTCCTGCTCCTGATCACTGTCCAGTGACCCCTGGGTTAGAGAGAGAGAGAGAGAGAGGGGAAATCAGCCAGGGTTCCTGCTCCTGATCACTGTCCAGTGACCCCTGGGTTAGAGAGAGAGAGAGGGAAATCAGCCAGGGTTCCTGCTCCTGATCACTGTCCAGTGACTCCTGGGTTAGAGAGAGAGAGAGGGAAATCAGCCAGGGTTCCTGCTCCTGATCACTGTCCAGTGACCCCTGGGTTAGAGAGAGAGAGGGAAATCAGTCAGGGTTCCTGCTCCTGATCACTGTCCAGTGACCCCTGGGTTAGCGAGAGAGAGAGAGAGGGGGAAATCAGCGAGGGTTCCTGCTCCTGATCACTGTCCAGTGACCCCTGGGTTAGAGAGAGAGAGAGAGGGAAATCAGCCAGGGTTCCTGCTCCTGATTACATTCCAGTGACCCCTGGGTTAGAGAGAGAGAGGAGGAAATCAGTCAGGGTTCCTGCTCCTGATTACTGTCCAGTGACCCCTGGGTTAAAGAGAGAGAGGGGGAAATCAGCCAGGGTTCCTGCTCCTGATCACTGTCCAGTGACCCCTGGGTTCGAGAGAGAGAGAGGGGAAATCAGCCAGGGTTCCTGCTCCTGATCACTGTCCAGTGACCCCTGGGTTCGAGAGAGAGAGAGGGAAATCAGTCAGGGTTCCTGATCACTGTCCAGTGACCCCTGGATTAGAGAGAGAGAGAGGGGAAATCAGCCAGGGTTCCTGCTCCTGATCACTGTCCAGTGACCCCTGGGTTAGAGAGAGAGAGAGAGGGAAAGCAGTCAGGGTTCCTGCTCCTGATCACTGTCCAGTGACCCCTGGGTTAGAGAGAGAGAGAGGGGAAATCAGCCAGGGTTCCTGCTCCTGATCACTGTCCAGTGACCTCTGGGTTAGAGAGAGGGGAAATCAGCCAGGGTTCCTGCTCCTGATCACTGTCCAGTGACCCCTGGGTTAGAGAGAGAGAGAGAGGGAAATCAGCCAGGGTTCCTGCTCCTGATCACTGTCCAGTGACTCCTGGGTTAGAGAGAGAGAGGAAATCAGCCAGGGTTTCTGCTCCTGATCACTGTCCAGTGACCCCTGGGTTAGAGAGAGAGAGGGGGGAAATCAGCCAGGGTTTCTGCTCCTGATCAATGTCCAGTGACCCCTGGGTTAGAGAGAGAGAGGGGGGAAATCAGCCAGGGTTCCTGCTCCTGATCACTGTCCAGTGACCCCTGGGTTAGAGAGAGAGAGAGAGGGGAAATCAGCCAGGGTTCCTGCTCCTGATCACTGTCCAGTGACCCCTGGGTTAGAGAGAGAGAGTGAGGGAAATCAGCCAGGGTTCCTGCTCCTGTTCACTGTCCAGTGACTCCTGGGTTAGAGAGAGAGAGAGGGAAATCAGCCAGGGTTCCTGCTCCTGATCACTGTCCAGTGAACCCTGGGTTAGAGAGAGAGAGAGGGGAAATCAGTCAGGGTTCCTGCTCCTGATCACTGTCCAGTGACCCCTGGGTTAGAGAGAGAGAGAGAGAGAGGGGAAATCAGCCAGGGTTCCTGCTCCTGATCACTGTCCAGTGACCCCTGGGTTAGAGAGAGAGAGAGGGAAATCAGCCAGGGTTCCTGCTCCTGATCACTGTCCAGTGACCCCTGGGTTAGAGAGAGAGAGGGGAAATCAGCCAGGGTTCCTGCTCCTGATCATTGTCCAGTGACCCCTGGGTTAGAGAGAGAGGGAAATCAGCCTGGGTTCCTGCTCCTGATCACTGTCCAGTGACCCCTGGGTTAGAGAGAGAGAGAGGGGAAATCAGCCAGGGTTCCTGCTCCTGATCACTGTCCAGTGACCCCTGGGTTAGAGAGGGAGAGAGAGGGGAAATCAGCCAGGGTTCCTGCTCCTGATCACTGTCCAGTGAACCCTGGGTTAGAGAGAGAGAGAGGGGAAATCAGCCAGGGTTCCTGCTCCTGATCACTGTCCAGTGACCCCTGGGTTAGAGAGAGAGGGAAATCAGCCTGGGTTCCTGCTCCTGATCACTGTCCAGTGACCCCTGGGTTAGAGAGAGAGAGAGGGGAAATCAGCCAGGGTTCCTGCTCCTGATCACTGTCCAGTGACCCCTGGGTTAGAGAGAGAGAGAGGGGAAATCAGCCAGGGTTCCTGCTCCTGATCACTGTCCAGTGACCCCTGGGTTAGAGAGAGAGAGAGGGGAAATCAGCCAGGGTTCCTGCTCCTGATCACTGTCCAGTGACTCCTGGGTTAGAGAGAGAGAGAGGGGAAATCAGCCAGGGTTCCTGCTCCTGATCACTGTCCAGTGACCCCTGGGTTAGAGAGAGAGAGAGGGGAAATCAGCCAGGGTTCCTGCTCCTGATCACTGTCCAGTGACCCCTGGGTTAGAGAGAGAGAGAGGGAAATCAGTCAGGGTTCCTGTTCCTGATCACTGTCCAGTGACCCCTGGGTTAGAGAGAGAGAGAGGGGAAATCAGCCAGGGTTCCTGCTCCTGATCACTGTCCAGTGAACCCTGGGTTAGAGAGAGAGAGAGGGGAAATCAGCCAGGGTTCCTGCTCCTGATCACTGTCCAGTGACCCCTGGGTTAGAGAGAGAGGGAAATCAGTCAGGGTTCCTGCTCTTGATCACTGTCCAGTGACTCCTGGGTTCGAGAGAGAGAGAGGGGGGAAATCAGCCAGGGTTCCTGCTCCTGATCACTGTCCAGTGACCCCTGGGTTAGAGAGAGAGAGGGAAATCAGCCAGGGTTCCTGCTCCTGATCACTGTCCAGTGACCCCTGGGTTAGAGAGAGAGAGAGGGAAATCAGTCAGGGTTCCTGCTCTTGATCACTGTCCAGTGACTCCTGGGTTGGAGAGAGAGAGAGAGGGGAGAAATCAGCCAGGGTTCCTGTTCCTGATCACTGTCCAGTGACCCCTGGGTTAAAGAGAGAGAGGGGGGAAATCAGCCAGGGTTCCTGCTCCTGATCACTGTCCAGTGACCCCTGGGTTAGAGAGAGAGAGAGAGGGGAAATCAGCCAGGGTTCCTGCTCCTGATCACTGTCCAGTGACCCCTGGGTTAGAGAGAGGCAGTGAGGGAAATCAGCCAGGGTTCCTGCTCCTGATCACTGTCCAGTGACTCCTGGGTTAGAGAGAGAGAGAGGGAAATCAGCCAGGGTTCCTGCTCCTGATCACTGTCCAGTGAACCCTGGGTTAGAGAGAGAGAGAGGGGAAATCAGTCAGGGTTCCTGCTCCTGATCACTGTCCAGTGACCCCTGGGTTAGAGAGAGAGAGAGAGAGAGGGGAAATCAGCCAGGGTTCCTGCTCCTGATCACTGTCCAGTGACCCCTGGGTTAGAGAGAGAGAGAGGGAAATCAGCCAGGGTTCCTGCTCCTGATCACTGTCCAGTGACCCCTGGGTTAGAGAGAGAGAGGGGAAATCAGCCAGGGTTCCTGCTCCTGATCATTGTCCAGTGACCCCTGGGTTAGAGAGAGAGGGAAATCAGCCTGGGTTCCTGCTCCTGATCACTGTCCAGTGACCCCTGGGTTAGAGAGAGAGAGAGGGGAAATCAGCCAGGGTTCCTGCTCCTGATCACTGTCCAGTGACCCCTGGGTTAGAGAGAGGGAGAGAGGGGAAATCAGCCAGGGTTCCTGCTCCTGATCACTGTCCAGTGAACCCTGGGTTAGAGAGAGAGAGAGGGGAAATCAGCCAGGGTTCCTGCTCCTGATCACTGTCCAGTGACCCCTGGGTTAGAGAGAGAGGGAAATCAGCCTGGGTTCCTGCTCCTGATCACTGTCCAGTGACCCCTGGGTTAGAGAGAGAGAGAGGGGAAATCAGCCAGGGTTCCTGCTCCTGATCACTGTCCAGTGACCCCTGGGTTAGAGAGAGAGAGAGGGGAAATCAGCCAGGGTTCCTGCTCCTGATCACTGTCCAGTGACCCCTGGGTTAGAGAGAGAGAGAGGGGGAAATCAGCCAGGGTTCCTGCTCCTGATTACTGACCAGTGACACCTGGGTTAGAGAGAGAGAGGAGGAAATCAGTCAGGGTTCCTGCTCCTGATCACTGTCCAGTGAACCCTGGGTTAGAGAGAGAGAGAGGGGAAATCAGTCAGGGTTCCTGCTCCTGATCACTGTCCAGTAACCCCTGGATTAGAGAGAGAGAGAGAGGGGAAATCAGCCAGGGTTCCTGCTCCTGATCACTGTCCAGTGACCCCTGGGTTAGAGAGAGAGAGAGGGAAATCAGTCAGGGTTCCTGATCACTGTCCAGTGACCCCTGGATTAGAGAGAGAGAGAGGGGAAATCAGCCAGGGCTCCTGCTCCTGATCACTGTCCAGTGACCCCTGGGTTAGAGAGAGAGAGAGGGAAATCAGTCAGGGTTCCTGCTCTTGATCACTGTCCAGTGACTCCTGGGTTAGAGAGAGAGAGAGAGGGGAGAAATCAGCCAGGGTTCCTGTTCCTGATCACTGTCCAGTGACCCCTGGGTTAGAGAGAGAGGGGGGAAATCAGCCAGGGTTCCTGCTCCTGATCACTGTCCAGTGACCCCTGGGTTAGAGAGAGAGAGAGAGAGGGAAATCAGTCAGGGTTCCTGCTCCTGATCACTGTCCAGTGACCCCTGGGTTAGAGAGAGAGAGAGAGAGGGGGAAATCAGCGAGGGTTCCTGCTCCTGATCACTGTCCAGTGACCCCTGGGTTAGAGAGAGAGAGAGGGGGAAATCAGCCAGGGTTCCTGCTCCTGATCACTGTCCAGTGACACCTGGGTTAGAGAGAGAGAGGAGGAAATCAGTCAGGGTTCCTGCTCCTGATCACTGTCCAGTGACTCCTGGGTTAGAGAGAGAGAGAGAGGGAAATCAGCCAGGGTTCCTGCTCCTGATTACTGTCCAGTGACCCCTGGGTTAAAGAGAGAGAGGGGGAAATCAGCCAGGGTTCCTGCTCCTGATCACTGTCCAGTGACCCCTGGGTTAAAGAGAGAGAGGGGGAAGTCAGCCAGGGTTCCTGCTCCTGATCACTGTCCAGTGACCCCTGGGTTAGAGAGAGAGAGGGGGAAATCAGTCAGGGTTCCTGCTCTTGATCACTGTCCAGTGACTCCTGGGTTAGAGAGAGAGAGAGGGGGGAAATCAGCCAGGGTTCCTGCTCCTGATCACTGTCCAGTGACCCCTGGGTTAGAGAGAGAGAGAGGGAAATCAGTCAGGGTTCCTGCTCTTGATCACTGTCCAGTGACTCCTGGGTTAGAGAGAGAGAGAGAGAGGGGGGAAATCAGCCAGGGTTCCTGTTCCTGATCACTGTCCAGTGACCCCTGGGTTAAAGAGAGAGAGGGGGAAATCAGCCAGGGTTCCTGCTCCTGATCACTGTCCAGTGACCCCTGGGTTAGAGAGAGAGGGAAATCAGTCAGGGTTCCTGCTCCTGATCACTGTCCAGTGACCCCTGGGTTAGAGAGAGAGAGAGAGAGGGGGAAATCAGCGAGGGTTCCTGCTCCTGATCACTGTCCAGTGACCCCTGGGTTAGAGAGAGAGAGAGGGGAAATCAGCCAGGGTTCCTGCTCCTGATTACTGTCCAGTGACCCCTGGGTTAGAGAGAGAGAGGAGGAATTCAGTCAGGGTTCCTGCTCCTGATCACTGTCCAGTGACTCCTGGGTTAGAGAGAGAGAGAGGGAAATCAGCCAGGGTTCCTGCTCCTGATCACTGTCCAGTGAACCCTGGGTTAGAGAGAGAGAGAGGGGAAATCAGTCAGGGTTCCTGCTCCTGATCACTGTCCAGTAACCCCTGGATTAGAGAGAGAGAGAGAGGGGAAATCAGCCAGGGTTCCTGCTCCTGATCACTGTCCAGTGACCCCTGGGTTAGAGAGAGAGAGAGGGAAATCAGTCAGGGTTCCTGATCACTGTCCAGTGACCCCTGGATTAGAGAGAGAGAGAGGGGAAATCAGCCAGGGTTCCTGCTCCTGATCACTGTCCAGTGACCCCTGGGTTAGAGAGAGAGAGAGGGAAATCAGCCAGGATTCCTGCTCCTGGTCACTGTCCAGTGACCCCTGGGTTAGAGAGAGAGAGAGGGAAATCAGCCAGGATTCCTGCTCCTGGTCACTGTCCAGTGACCCCTGGGTTAGAGAGAGAGAGAGAGGGAAATCAGCCAGGGTTCCTGCTCCTGATCACTGTCCAGTGACTCCTGGGTTAGAGAGAGAGAGGAAATCAGCCAGGGTTTCTGCTCCTGATCAATGTCCAGTGACCCCTGGGTTAGAGAGAGAGAGGGGGGAAATCAGCCAGGGTTCCTGCTCCTGATCACTGTCCAGTGAACCCTGGGTTAGAGAGAGAGAGGGGGGAAATCAGCCAGGGTTCCTGCTCCTGATCACTGTCCAGTGACCCCTGGGTTAGAGAGAGAGAGAGGGGAAATCAGCCAGGGTTCCTGCTCCTGATCACTGTCCAGTGAACCCTGGGTTAGAGAGAGAGAGGGGAAATCAGTCAGGGTTCCTGCTCCTGATCACTGTCCAGTGACCCCTGGGTTAGAGAGAGAGAGGGGAAATCAGCCAGGGTTCCAGCTCTTGATCACTGTCCAGTGACCCCTGGGTTAGAGAGAGAGGGAAATCAGCCTGTGTTCCTGCTCCTGATCACTGTCCAGTGACCCCTGGGTTAGAGAGAGAGAGAGGGGAAATCAGCCAGGGTTCCTGCTCCTGATCACTGTCCAGTGACCCCTGGGTTCGAGAGAGAGAGAGGGGAAATCAGCCAGGGTTCCTGCTCCTGATCACTGTCCAGTGACCCCTGGGTTAGAGAGAGAGAGAGAGGGAAATCAGCCAGGGTTCCTGCTCCTGATCACTGTCCAGTGACCCCTGGGTTAGAGAGAGAGAGAGAGAGGGGAAATCAGCCAGGGTTCCTGCTCCTGATCACTGTCCAGTGACCCCTGGGTTAGAGAGAGAGAGAGGGGGGAAATCAGTCAGGGTTCCTGCTCCTGATCACTGTCCAGTGACCCCTGGGTTAGAGAGAGAGAGAGGGGGAAATCAGCCAGGGTTCCTGCTCCTGATCACTGTCCAGTGACCCCTGGGTTAGAGAGAGGGGAAATCAGCCAGGGTTCCTGCTCCTGATCACTGTCCAGTGACCCCTGGGTTAGAGAGAGAGAGAGGGGGGGAAATCAGCCAGGGTTCCTGCTCCTGATCACTGTCCAGTGACCCCTGGGTTAGAGAGAGAGAGAGGGGGGGAAATCAGCCAGGGTTCCTGCTCCTGATCACTGTCCAGTGACCCCTGGGTTCGAGAGAGAGAGAGGGGGAAATCAGCCAGGGTTCCTGCTCCTGATCATTGTCCAGTGACCCCTGGGTTAGAGAGAGGGGAAATCAGCCAGGGTTCCTGCTCCTGATCACTGTCCAGTGACCCCTGGGTTAGAGAGAGAGAGAGGGGGGGAAATCAGCCAGGGTTCCTGCTCCTGATCACTGTCCAGTGACCCCTGGGTTAGAGAGAGAGAGGGGGGGAAATCAGCCAGGGTTCCTGCTCCTGATCACTGTCCAGTGACCCCTGGGTTAGAGAGAGAGAGAGAGGGAAATCAGTCAGGGTTCCTGCTCCTGATCACTGTCCAGTGACTCCTGGGTTAGAGAGAGAGAGAGAGGGAAATCAGTCAGGGTTCCTGCTCCTGATCACTGTCCAGTGACCCCTGGGTTAGAGAGAGAGAGAGAGGGAAATCAGTCAGGGTTCCTGCTCCTGATCACTGTCCAGTGACCCCTGGGTTAGAGAGAGAGAGGGAAATCAGTCAGGGTTCCTGCTCCTGATCACTGTCCAGTGACCCCTGGGTTAGAGAGAGAGAGGGAAATCAGTCAGGGTTCCTGCTCCTGATCACTGTCCAGTGACCCCTGGGTTAGAGAGAGAGAGAGAGGGGAAATCAGCCAGGGTTCCTGCTCCTGATCACTGTCCAGTGACCCCTGGGTTAGAGAGAGAGAGAGGGGAAATCAGTCAGGGTTCCTGCTCCTGATCACTGTCCAGTGACTCCTGGGTTAGAGAGAGAGAGAGAGGGGGAAATCAGCCAGGGTTCCTGCTCCTGATCACTGTCCAGTGACCCCTGGGTTAGAGAGAGAGAGAGGGGAAATCAGTCAGGGTTCCTGCTCCTGATCACTGTCCAGTGACCCCTGGGTTAGAGAGAGGGAGAGGGGGGAAATCAGCCAGGGTTCCTGCTGTAAAATCTGAACTCTATAATGTAGCCCCCACCTGCCCCAGTGTCGATGCCTGTACTTAGGAGTGCTGTATGCATTGTTGAAGGCCGGTGCAGCCGATTGCTAACATTTTCGTTTCTGCTTTGTTGTTAGATTCCTGATGAAGTGTTTGGACTCTCATGGTGATGACTACCGATCGGCCCAGCTCACGATCCTGCTCGAGGTAACTCGCTGTCCTTCATCATTCTGTCCAGCCATTACAAACCAGACGCAGACGTTGTGTCTCCTGATAGCATCTGTCAAACGCCCTCTTGAGGATTTTACGGATTTCAATGAGATCACCTCTCATTCCTCTGAACCCCAGGGAATGTCGGCCCATTCTATCCAACCACTCCTCGAAGGAAGCCCCGACCTAGCCCCCGTCATCCCAGGAATCAGTCCAATGAACCGTCACTGCACCCTCCCAATGTCGTGTGGCAGCCTGATCAGGTACTGACCCCTGACCCCAGAATACTGAGTCCAGTTCCGGTCAGCTCCTGACCTCTTGACCCCCTCCCCCCCTTCACAGTACTCTGTCCAGTTTCGCCCAGATTGCGAGATCCACATTCTCCCCACTCTGGGTAAAGAAGTTTCCCCTGAAATCGCCCCCCCCCCCCCACCCCGTTGGATTTATTCGCGACTGGCTTACATTGATGGCCCCTGGTGACTCTTTAAGGGGGCGCCAGTTAGCTGCGTGAAGGGGATGGGCCGAGTGGCCTGTTTCTGTGCCGTAAATCCCATCTAATTCTATAAATGGCTATTAAAACCTACCTCTTTGACCAGCTTTTCGTCACTTGTAGCTCCTAGCTGCAGATCGTGTACTCCTGCGAAACGTCTTGGCACGTTTTTCTGCATTAAGGGCGCTATGTATTTATAACCGCAACACTTATCAATAACAACTCACCTTTCTATAGCGCCATGACCACTGTAAAACGACCCGAGGTACTTCACAGGAGTGTTAACCGAACAGAATTTAACGCCATGCCAAGTAAGGAGATATTAGAGACAGGTGGGGAAAAGGTCGGTCAAAGAGGGAGGGCTGGAGGATGTTACGGAGATAGGGAGGAGGGGGTGAGGGGCCATGGAGGATGAGAATTGTAGAGGCTGGAGGAGGTTACAGAGATAGGGAGGCGAGGGGCCACGGAGGGATTTGAACAGGAGGATGAGAATTGTAGGGGCAGGAGGAGGTTATAGAGATAGGGAGGGAGGGGGCGAGGGGTCACGGAGGGATTTGAACAGGAGGATGAGAATTGTAGGGGCTGGAGGAGGTTATAGAGATAGGGAGTGAGGGGCCATGGAGGGATTTGAACAGGAGGATGAGAATTGTAGGGGCTGGAGGAGGTTATAGAGATAGGGAGGGAGGGTGGGCAAGGGGCCATGGAGGGATTGAACAGGAGGATGAGAATTGTAGGGACTGGAGGAGGTTACAGAGGTAGAGAGGGGGGTGAGGGGCCATGGAGGGATTTGGACTGGAGGAGGAGAATTGTAAAATTGAGGCTTTGCGGACCGGGAGCCAGTGAGCACAGGGAGGGGTTGAGGGACGAATGGTGCGAGTTAGGACAGGGTACGTGGGTGGGGGGCGGGAGTTGTGCAGCAGGAGTTTCGGATGAGCCAAAGTTTACAGAGGGTGGGAGTTGGGAGGCCAGCAGGACGAGGGTTCCGGCAGCAGATCAGCTGTGACAGACAGCGTTACGGAGGTGGAACTTGGCCGCCTTAGTGATGAGGTGGACATAAGAGTTCATCTTGGGGTCAAATAGGAGGCCGAGATTGTGAACTGTGTGGTTCAGCCTCGGACTGCGGTCAGGGAGAGGGATGGAATCTGTAGCGAGGGAACGGAGTTTGAGGTGGGGAGCGAGGGCAGTGGCTTTTATCTTCCCACTATTCAGTTGGAAAAAGAATCCGCTCATCCAGGACTGGATGTCAGACAGGCGAGGTGACTCTGCTCACTGTTTTAATGAATACTCAGAGCCCATTCACACTCATTTCCACAGATAGCATTTCACTGAGAGGTTATTCTGTCTTGACAGGATGAGGGCATCCATGGGGACGACACCCTGCTGGGTGACAACGCCCAAAGCGCCCTGCTGGAGGGCGAGGACGTCCAGGCCTCCAAGTCTCGGCCGCTGGGTTCGCAGGGGTCACAGGGGTCAGACAGCCCCCTGCCCGGCGAAGGAGGTAGTGCCAAGAGGAAAAGGATCAAGGAAGAGAGGGAGGCTCAGTCCTCCAAGAGGCATTCAAGTCCCTTCTACATTCTCGGACACGACCAGATCAAACAGGTACCACAACACACCCTTGTGCACATATTGAAGGGATGGAGGAGGGAAGGGGGGAAGTGAACAGGAGGAGTGAATAGGAAGGGGTTTTGGGTCCATTGGGATTGTGTACAGTGGGGGTGAACGGGAAGCGATTTGGGTCCATTGGGATTGTGTACAGTGGGAGTGAACGGGAAGGAGTTTGGGTCCATTGGGATTGTGTGCAGTGGGAGTGAACGGGAAGGGGTTTGTGTCCATTGGGATTGTGTACGGTGGGAGTGAATGGGAAGGGGTTTGGGATTGTGTACGGTGGGAGTGAGCGGAAGGAGTTTGGGTCCATTGGGATTGTGTACAGTGGGAGTGAACAGGAAGCGGTTTGGGTCCATTGGGATTGTGTACAGTGGGAGTGAACGGTAAGGGGTTTGTGTCCATTGGGATTGTGTACGGTGGGAGTGAACGGGAAGGGGTTTGGGCCCATTGGGATTATGTACGGTGGGAGTGAGTTTGGGTCCATTGGGATTGTGTACGGTGGGAGTGAGCGGAAGGAGTTTGGGTCCATTGGGATTGTGTACAGTGGGAGTGAGCGGAAGGAGTTTAGGTGCATTGGGATTTTGTACAGTGGGAGTGAGCGGAAGGAGTTTGGGTCCATTGGGATTGTGTGCGATGGGAGTGAACAGGAAGTGGTTTGGGTCCATTGGGATTGTGTACAGTGGGAGTGAACGGGAAGGGGTTTGTGTCCATTGGGATTGTGTACAGTGGGAGTGAACGGGAAGGGGTTTGTGTCCATTGGGATTGTGTACGGTGGGAGTGAACGGGAAGGGGTTTGGGCCCATTGGGATTGTGTACGGTGGGAGTGAGCGGAAGGAGTTTGGGTCCATTGGGATTGTGTACGGTGGGAGTGAGTTTGGGTCCATTGGGATTGTGTACGGTGGGAGTGAGCGGAAGGAGTTTGGGTCCATTGGGATTGTGTACAGTGGGAGTGAGCGGAAGGAGTTTGGGTCCATTGGGATTGTGTGCGATGGGAGTGAACAGGAAGCGGTTTGGGTCCATTGGGATTGTGTACAGTGGGAGTGAACGGGAAGGGGTTTGTGTCCATTGGGATTGTGTACAGTGGGAGTGAGCGGAAGGAGTTTAGGTGCATTGGGATTTTGTACAGTGGGAGTGAGCGGAAGGAGTTTGGGTCCATTGGGATTGTGTGCGATGGGAGTGAACAGGAAGCGGTTTGGGTCCATTGGGATTGTGTACAGTGGGAGTGAACGGGAAGGGGTTTGTGTCCATTGGGATTGTGTACGGTGGGAGTGAACGGGAAGGGGTTTGGGTCCATTGGGATTGTGTACGGTGGGAGTGAATGGGAAGGGGTTTGGGTCCATTGGGATTGTGTACAGTGGGAGTGAACGGGAAGGGGTTTGGGTCCATTGGGATTGTGTACGGTGGGAGTGAATGGGAAGGGGTTTGGGTCCATTGGGATTGTGTACAGTGGGAATGAACGGGAAGGGGTTTGGGTCCATTGGGATTGTGTGCGGTGGGAGTGAGCGGAAGGAGGTTGGGTGCACTGGGATTGTGTACGGTGGGAGTGAACGGGAAGGGGTTTGGGCCCATTGGGATTGTGTACAGTGGGAGTGAGTGGAAGGAATTTGGGTCCATTGGGATTTTGTACAGTGGGAGTGAACAGGAAGCGGTTTGGGTCCATTGGGATTGTGTACAGTGGGAGTGAACGGGAAGGGGTTTGTGTCCATTGGGATTGTGTACGGTGGGAGTGAACGGGAAGGGGTTTGGGCCCATTGGGATTGTGTACAGTGGGAGTGAGCGGAAGGAGTTTAGGTGCATTGGGATTTTGTACAGTGGGAGTGAGCGGAAGGAGTTTGGGTCCATTGGGATTGTGTGCGATGGGAGTGAACAGGAAGCGGTTTGGGTCCATTGGGATTGTGTACAGTGGGAGTGAACGGGAAGGGGTTTGTGTCCATTGGGATTGTGTACAGTGGGAGTGAGCGGAAGGAGTTTAGGTGCATTGGGATTTTGTACAGTGGGAGTGAGCGGAAGGAGTTTGGGTCCATTGGGATTGTGTGCGATGGGAGTGAACAGGAAGCGGTTTGGGTCCATTGGGATTGTGTACAGTGGGAGTGAACGGGAAGGGGTTTGTGTCCATTGGGATTGTGTATGGTGGGAGTGAACGGGAAGGGGTTTGGGTCCATTGGGATTGTGTACGGTGGGAGTGAATGGGAAGGGGTTTGGGTCCATTGGGATTGTGTACAGTGGGAGTGAACGGGAAGCGGTTTGGGTCCATTGGGATTGCGTGTGGTGGGAGTGAACGGGAAGGGGTTTGGGCCCATTGGGATTGTGTAGTGGGAGTGAGCGGAAGGAGTTTGGGTCCATTGGGATTGTGTATGGTGGGAGTGAACGGGAAGGGGTTTGTGTCCATTGGGATTGTGTACAGTGGGAATGAACGGGAAGGGGTTTGGGTCCATTGGGATTGTGTGCGGTGGGAGTGAGCGGAAGGAGGTTGGGTGCACTGGGATTGTGTACGGTGGGAGTGAACGGGAAGGGGTTTGGGCCCATTGGGATTGTGTAGTGGGAGTGAACGGGAAGGGGTATGGGTCCATTGGGATTGTGTACAGTGGGAGTGAGTGGAAGGAATTTGGGTCCATTGGGATTTTGTACAGTGGGAGTGAACAGGAAGCGGTTTGGGTCCATTGGGATTGTGTACGGTGGGAGTGAACGGGAAGGGGGTTGGGTCCATTGGGATTGTGTACAGTGGGAGTGAGCGGAAGGAGTTTGGGTCCATTGGGATTGTGTGTGGTGGGAGTGAACAGGAAGCGGTTTGGGTCCATTGGTATTGTGTCCGGTGGGAGTGAACGGGAAGGGGGTTGGGTCCATTGGGATTTTATACGTTGGGAGCGAACGGGAAGGGGTTTGGGTCCATTGGGATTTTATACGGTGGGAGCGAATGGGAAGGGGTTTGGGTCCATTGGGATTGAGTACAGTGGGAGTGAAAGGGAAGGGGTTTGGGTCCATGGGATCGTGTATGGTGGGAGTGAATGGGAAGGGGTTCGGGTCCATTGGGATTGTGTACGGTGGTAGTGAACGGGAAGGAGTTTGGGTCCATTGGGAATGTGTGCGGTGGGAGTGAACGGGAAGGTGTTCGGGTCCATTGGGATTTTATACGGTGGGAGCGAACGGGAAGGGTTTTGGGTCCATTGGGATTGTGTACAGTAGGAGTGAATGGGAAGGGGTTTGGGTCCATTGGGATTGTGTACGGTGGGAGTGAACGGGAAGGGGTTTGAGTCCATTGGGATTGTGTACAGTGGGAGCGAACGGGAAGGGTTTTGGGTCCATTGGGATTGTGTACAGTAGGAGTGAATGGGAAGGGGTTTAGGTCCATTGGGATTGTGTATTTTGGGAGTGAATGGGTAGGGGTTCGGGTCCATTGGGATTGTGTACGGTGGGAGTGAACGGGAAGGGGTTCGGGTCCATTGGGATTGTGTACAGTGGGAGTGAACAGGAAGGGGTTTGGGTCCATTGGGATTGTGTGCGGTGGGTGTGAACGCGAAGGGGTTTGGGTCCATTGGGATTGTGTACGGTGGGAGTGAACGGGAAGGGGTTTGAGTCCATTGGGATTGTGTACAGTGGGAGCGAACGGGAAGGGGTTTGGGTCCATTGGGATTGTGTGCGGTGGGAGTGAACGGGAAGGGGTTTGGGTCCATTGGGATGGTGTACAGTGGGAGTGAACGGGAAGGTGTTCGGGTCCATGGGGATTTTATACGGTGGGAGCGAACGGGAAGGGTTTTGGGTCCATTGGGATTGTGTACAGTAGGAGTGAATGGGAAGGGGTTTAGGTCCATTGGGATTGTGTATTTTGGGAGTGAATGGGTAGGGGTTCGGGTCCATTGGGATTGTGTACGGTGGGAGTGAACGGGAAGGGGTTTGAGTCCATTGGGATTGTGTACAGTGGGAGCGAACGGGAAGGGTTTTGGGTCCATTGGGATTGTGTACAGTAGGAGTGAATGGGAAGGGGTTTCGGTCCATTGGGATTGTGTATTTTGGGAGTGAACGGGTAGGGGTTCGGGTCCATTGGGATTGTGTACGGTGGGAGTGAATGGGAAGGAGTTCGGGTCCATTGGGAATGTGTGCAGTGGGAGTGAACGGCAACGGGTTTGGGTCCATTGGGATTGTGTACAGTGGGTGTGAACGGGAAGGTGTTCGGGTCCATTGGGATTTTATACGGTGGGAGTGAACGGGAAGGGGTTTGGGTCCTTTGGGATTGTGTACAGTGGGAGCGAATGGGAAGGGGTTCTGGTCCATTGGGATTGTGTAGTGGGAGTGAACGGGAAGGTGTTCGGGTCCATTGGGATTTTATACGGTGGGAGTGAACGGGAAGGGTTTTGGGTCCATTGGGATTGTGTAGTGGGAGTGAACGGGAAGGGGTTTGGGTCCTTTGGGATTGTGTACAGTGGGAGCGAATGGGAAGGGGTTCTGGTCCATTGGGATTGTGTAGTGGGAGTGAACGGGAAGGGGTTTGGGTCCTTTGGGATTGTGTACAGTGGGAGCGAATGGGAAGGGGTTCTGGTCCATTGGGATTGTGTAGTGGGAGTGAATGGGAAGGGGTTTGGGTCCTTTGGGATTGTGTACATTTCTTGTTAAAGGCCCGACGTTGTTCCTTTTCATTCTTCACCCCGCTCCTCACAGGAATGCAGCGATGAGGAGATGTCACCTCCAGATGTGACCGAGCCTCTTGCCCAAGTGTGGAACCCCAGTAGCCCCGAGGAGAAGGCGGGGTACAGCGACTACCCAAGTCCGGCAGTGTACCCAGAGTTTGACTGAGCTCTGTGCGCATCTCAGAGTCCTGGAGGAAGAGGAGGAGGAGGGGAGGAAGAGGGGGAGGAGAGGAGGGCAGTACTGAACATTGGCTTTCAGCCATTCCGTGCCATCCTCTTACTCTGCCTCTGAACTGGGTTGCGGGGCGGCCCAGGGAGGGAGCCTCAGATTGCAACTCGGAAAGCGCCTGTGGAGAATCAACGCTGTGACCGATTCACACCGCACGCACCCCTAAAATAAAAGAGGAATTATTCCAACCCAGCGTGATTCTTCCATCTCTCTTTCAGTTCATACCACTGCCCCTTCCCGATCTCTGTAACCTCCTCCAGCCCCTACAATTCTCATCTTCCTGTTCATGGCCCCCTCGCCCCTCCCTATCTCTGAAACCTCCTCCAGCCCCTAAAACCCGCCGAGATCTCTGCCCTCCTCCAATCCCGGCCTATTGAGCATCCCCCCTCCTCAATGCTCCGCCACTGGTGACCGTGCCTTCAGCAGCCCTAGGGCTCCCCCCCACCGAGCTCTGGAATTCCCTCCCTGAACCTCTCCGCTCTCTCTCTCTCTCTCCTTTGACACTGCTTAAAACCTCGCTCTTTGACCGAGCTATCCCTGATATGACCTGGTGTAAAATTGTATTGCTCCTGCTTTCTGAAGACAAGGCCGTCATATAAAAACAACTCGGCTTGTTGATCCAGAAAGAGGGGACCAGAGATTGGAAACCAAGGAACATCACAGGAAATTACGATCACGTCTGCTCAGTTCTGCAGTAGCAGCAAATTTATTGCTTTTTTTTAAAAATACATTTAATATAAATATCTTGGTTCAGGATCGAGCTCAAACTCAGTGATGTCCCTTCTCAAAGATTCTTCATCCATTCCAGACTAGGTCCAAGCTTATCACAAGGATGGGCTGGAATATCAGGCATATTCCCATTATCTCGCACGGGAACTGGATGGAAAACAACAGGGAAATTAAAGCAAGAATTGAGAATCAGATCGGTGAACATTGTGTGCTACCGAGCAGCAGCGATAGCGAGATGGGAGGGGTCGATGAGCAGAGGGTGTGAGTAAATCAGAGTGTTACAGTGAGGGGTGTGGGACATATCAGAGTGTTACAGTGAGGGGTGTGGGATATATCAAAGTGTTACAAGTGAGGGGTATGGGACATATCAGAGTGTTACAGTGAGGGGTGTGGGACATATCAAAGTGTTACAAGTGAGGGGTGTGGGATATATCAGAGTGTTACAGTGAGGGGTGTGGGACATATCAGAGTGTTACAGTGAGGGGTGTGGGACATATCAGAGTGTTACAGTGAGCGCTGTGGGATATATCAGAGTGCTACAGTGAGGGGTGTGGGATATATCAAAGTGTTACAGTGAGGGGTGTGGGATATATCAGAGTGCTACAGTGAGGGGTGTGGGATATATCAGAGTGTTACAGTGAGGGGTGTGGGATATATCAGAGTATTACAGTGAGGGATGTGGGATATATCAGTGTTACAGTGAGGGGTGTGGGATATATCAGAGTGTTACAGTGAGGGGTGTGGGATATATCAAAGTGTTACAGTGAGGGGTGTAGGATATATCAGAGTGTTACAGTGAGGGGTGTGGGACATATCAGAGTGTTACAGTGAGGGGGGTAGGATATATCAGAGTGATACAGTGAGGGGTATGGGACATATCAGAGTGTTACAGTGAGGGGTGTGGGATATATCTGTTATAGTGAGGGGTGTGGGACATATCAAAGTGTTACAGTGAAGAGTGTGGGACATATCAGAGTGTTACAGTGAAGGGTAGGGGACATATCAAAGTGTTACAGTGAAGGGTGTGGGATATATCAGAGTGATACAGTGAGGGGTGTGGGATATATCACAGTGTTACAGTGAAGGGTGTGGGACATATCAAAGTGTTGCAGTGAGGGGGGTAGGATATATCAGAGTGTTACAGTGAGGGGTGTGGGATATATCAGAGTGTTACAGTGAGGGGTGCGGGGTATATCAGAGAGTTACAGTGAGGGGTGTGGGATATATCAGTGTTACAGTGAGGGGTGTGGGATATATCAGAGTGTTACAGTGAGGGGTGTGGGATATATCTGTTACAGTGAGGGGTGTGGGGTATATCAGAGTGTTACAGTGATGGGTGTGGGATATATCTGTTACAGTGAGGGGTGTGGGGTATGTCAGAGTGTTACAGTGAGGGGTGCGGGATATATCAGTGTTACAGTGAGGGGTGTGGGATATATCAGTGTGTTACAGTGAGGGGTGTGGGATGTATCAGAGTGTTACAGTGAGGGGTGTGGGATATATCAGAGTGTTACAGTGAGGGGTGTGGGATATATCAGTGTTACAGTGAGGGGTGTGGGATATATCAGAGTGTTACAGTGAGGGGTGTGGGAAATATCAGAGTGTTACAGTGAGGGGTGTGGGAAATATCAGAGTGTTACAGTGAGGGGTGTGGGAAATATCAGAGTGTTACAGTGAGGGGTGTGGGATATATCAGAGTGTTACAGTGAGGGGTGTGGGATATATCAGTGTAACAGTGAGGGGTGTGGGCTATATCAGAGTGTTACAGTGAGGGGTGTGGGATATATCAGAGTATTACAGTGAGGGGTGTGGGATATATCAGAGTATTACAGTGAGGGGTGTGGGATATATCAGAGTGTTACAGTGAGGGGTGTGGGATATATCAGAGTATTACAGTGAGGGGTGTGGGATATATCAGAGTGTTACAGTGAGGGGTGTGGGATATATCAGAGTGTTACAGTGAGGGGTGTGGGATATATCAGAGTGTGACAGTGAGGGGTGTGGGATATATCAGAGTGTTACAGTGAGGGGTGTGTCCGTCTTTGCCACACTTCTTACCTGGGTAATTGTAGGGAACAGCTTGGTTCATTTTGGCTTGGTAACTCGTACTGGGACTCAGCAGAGCAGTCAGTATCGCTGAAACAAGATTAGACAGAGTTTAACCATCAACCACACTCAGTCTTACCTTTGTCTTCCCACTCCCAGTGTGAGAGCTTGCTGGGGGATGGGGGACACAGGTCTCCCTGTGGGGAGTGTCTGGGGTTGACCCTTCCTTGGGGGCGACCGTGTTTCCCCCTGGGGACTGACCACCTTGTTGCTGGAGGACGGGACTCCCCAGGCGGATTGACTCCTCGCTGGGGAGGTGGGGGTAGGTGACAGGTCTCTCCATCTGGGGAGCGATCGCTCGCTGGGGCAGACGGGTCTCCCCATGGGCACTGACCCCTCACTGTCTCTCTCTCTCCCTCACTCACTGTCTCCCTGTTTCTCTGTCTCTCTCACTCACTCTCTCTCTCTCTGTCTCACACACTATCTGCCTCTCTGTGTGTCTCTCTGTCTCATTTCTGTCTGTCTCACTCTCACTGCCTATCTGTCTCTCTCTGCATGTCCACCTGTCTCTCTCACTGCATCACTCTGCCTGTCTCCCTCCCTCACTGTATGCCTCCATCTCTTACTCTGTCTGTCCGACTGTGTCCCTTTTTCTCTGTCTCTTTGCCTGTCTGTGTTTCTCTTACCCTCTCTCTGTCAGTGTCTCTCTCTCTCTCTCTGTATCCCTCACTTACCTACTGTACCGATTGCGAAGGATGCGACTATAACAGGCTCCTTTGCCCAGGTATTTTTCAGGTAAGATCCAATTTCTGTTTCAGGTAAAAGAGACCGAGTTGAAAATACACACAAACCAGATGCAAGCGTCATATATACAGCAAATTCAACCACATACCCATTAGTCTCTCTCTCTCAATATACGGAGATATGTCAACAGCTTAATGACATTCCAAGTCGATAACTCACTCCTGGGTATGTGTTATTTTATATATAAACCCCCCCCCGAACCCCTCGATTAGATTCCAGTATGTAACTCACTCCCGGGTATCTGTTATTCTATATATAAACACCCCCGAACCACTCGATTAGATTCCAGTATGTAACTCACACCCGGGTATCTCTTATTCTATATATAAACCCCCCCCGAACCCCTCGATTAGATTCCAGTCTGTAACTCACTCCCGGGTATCTGTTATTCTATATATAAACCCCCTGAACCCCTCGATTAGATTCCAGTCTGTAACTCGCTCCCGGGTATCTGTTATTCTATATATAAACTCCCCGAACTCCTCGATTAGATTCCAGTCTGTAACTCACTCCCGGGTATCTGTTATTCTATATATAAACCCCCCCCGAACCCCTCGATTAGATTCCAGTCTGTAACTCACTCCCGGGTATCTGTTATTCTATAGATAAACACCCCGAACCCCTCGATTGGATTCCAGTCTGTAACTCACTCCCGGGTATCTGTTATTCTATATATAAACCACCCGAACCCCTCGATTAGATTCCAGTCTGTAACTCACTCCCGGGTATCTGTTATTCTATATATAAACCACCCGAACCCCTCGATTAGATTCCAGTCTGTAACTCACTCCCGGGTATCTGTTATTCTATATATAAACCCCCCCCGAACCCCTCGATTAGATTCCAGTCTGTAACTCACTCCCGGGTATCTGTTATTCGAGATATAAACCCCCCCCCGAACCCCTCGATTAGATTCCAGTCTGTAACTCACTCCCGGGTATCTGTTATTCTATATATAAACCCCCCACCGAACCCCTCGATTAGATTCCAGTCTGTAACTCACTCCCAGGTATCTGTTATTCTATATATAAACACCCCGAACCCCTCGATTGGATTCCAGTCTGTAACTCACTCCCGGGTATCTGTTATTCTATATATAAATCACCCGAACCCCTCGATTAGATTCCAGTCTGTAACTCACTCCCGGGTATCTGTTATTCTATATATAAACCACCCGAACCCCTCGATTAGATTCCAGTCTGTAACTCACTCCCGGGTATCTGTTATTCTATATATAAACCCCCCCGAACCCCTCAGATTCCAGTCTGTAACTCACTCCCGGGTATCTGTTATTCTATATATAAACCCCCCGAACCCCTCGATTAGATTCCAGTCTGTAACTCACTCCTGGGTATCTGTTATTCTATATATAAACACCCCGAACCCCTCGATTAGATTCCAGTCTGTAACTCACTCCCGGGTATCTGTTATTCTATATATAAACACCCCGAACCCCTCGATTAGATTCCAGTCTGTAACTCACTCCCGGGTATCTGTTATTCTATATATAAACCTCCCGAACCCCTCGATTAGATTCCAGTCTGTAACTCACTCCCGGGTATCTGTTATTCTATATATAAACACCCCTGAACCCCTCGATTAGATTCCAGTCTGTAACTCACTCCCAGGTATCTGTTATTCAATATATAAACCCCCCGAACCCCTCGATTAGATTCCAGTCTGTAACTCACTCCCGGGTATCTGTTATTCTATATATAAACCTCCCGAACCCCTCAATTAGATTCCAGTCTGCAACTCACTCCCGGGTATCTGTTATTCTATATATAAACCTCCTGAACCTCTCGATTAGATTCCAGTCTGTAACTCACTCCCGGGTATCTGTTATTCTATATATAAACCCCCGAACCCCTCGATTAGATTCCAGTCTGTAACTCACTCCCGGGTATCTGTTATTCTATATATAAACCCCCGAACCCCTCGATTAGATTCCAGTCTGTAACTCACTCCCGGGTATCTGTTATTCTCTATATAAACCTCCCGAACCCCTCGATTAGATTCCAGTCTGTAACTCACTCCCGGGTATCTGTTATTCTATATATAAACCTCCTGAACCTCTCGATTAGATTCCAGTCTGTAACTCACTCCCGGGTATCTGTTATTCCATATATATAAACCCCCCGAACCCCTCGATTAGATTCCAGTCTGTAACTCACTCCTGGGTATCTGTTATTCTATATATAAACACCCCAGAACCGCTCGATTAGATTCCAGTCTGTAACTCACTCCTGGGTATCTGTTATTCTATATATAAACCCCTGAACCCCTCGATTAAATTCCAGTCTGTAACTCACTCCCGGGTATCTGTTATTCTATATATAAACCCCTGAACCCCTCGATTAGATTCCAGTCTGTAACTCACTCCCGGGTATCTGTTATTCTATATATAAACACCCCGAACCCCTCGATTAGATTCCAGTCTGTAACTCACTCCCGGGTATCTGTTATTCTATATATAAACCCCTGAACCCCTCGATTAGATTCCAGTCTGTAACTCACTCCCGGGTATCTGTTATTCTATATATAAACCCCCGAACCCCTCGATTAGATTCCAGTCTGTAACTCACTCCCGGGTATCTGTTATTCTATATATAAACCCCCGAACCCCTCGATTAGATTCCAGTCTGTAACTCACTCCCGGGTATCTGTTATTCTCTATATAAACCTCCCGAACCCCTCGATTAGATTCCAGTCTGTAACTCACTCCCGGGTATCTGTTATTCTATATATAAACCTCCTGAACCTCTCGATTAGATTCCAGTCTGTAACTCACTCCCGGGTATCTGTTATTCCATATATATAAACCCCCCGAACCCCTCGATTAGATTCCAGTCTGTAACTCACTCCTGGGTATCTGTTATTCTATATATAAACACCCCAGAACCGCTCGATTAGATTCCAGTCTGTAACTCACTCCTGGGTATCTGTTATTCTATATATAAACCCCTGAACCCCTCGATTAAATTCCAGTCTGTAACTCACTCCCGGGTATCTGTTATTCTATATATAAACCCCTGAACCCCTCGATTAGATTCCAGTCTGTAACTCACTCCCGGGTATCTGTTATTCTATATATAATCACCCCGAACCCCTCGATTAGATTCCAGTCTGTAACTCACTCCCGGGTATCTGTTATTCGATATATAAACCCCTGAACCCCTCGATTAAATTCCAGTCTGTAACTCACTCCCGGGTATCTGTTATTCTATATATAAACCCCTGAACCCCTCGATTAGATTCCAGTCTGTAACTCACTCCCGGGTATCTGTTATTCTATATATAAACACCCCGAACCCCTCGATTAGATTCCAGTCTGTAACTCACTCCCGGGTATCTGTTATTCTATATATAAACCCCCCCGAACCCCTCAGATTCCAGTCTGTAACTCACTCCCGGGTATCTGTTATTCTATATATAAACCCCCTGAACCCCTCGATTAGATTCCAGTCTGTAACTCACTCCCGGGTATCTGTTATTCTATATATAAACACCCCGAACCCCTCGATTAGATTCCAGTCTGTAACTCACTCCTGGGTATCTGTTATTCTATAGAGAAACCCCTGAACCCCTCGATTAAATTCCAGTCTGTAACTCACTCCCGGGTATCTGTTATTCTATATATAAACCCCTGAACCCCTCGATTAGATTCCAGTCTGTAACTCACTCCCGGGTATCTGTTATTCTATATATAAACACCCCGAACCCCTCGATTAGATTCCAGTCTGTAACTCACTCCCGGGTATCTGTTATTCTATATATAAACCCCCCCGAACCCCTCAGATTCCAGTCTGTAACTCACTCCCGGGTATCTGTTATTCTATATATAAACCCCCTGAACCCCTCGATTAGATTCCAGTCTGTAACTCACTCCCAGGTATCTGTTATTCTATATATAAACACCCCGAACCCCTCGATTAGATTCCAGTCTGTAACTCACTCCTGGGTATCTGTTATTCTATATATAAACCCCTGAACCCCTCGATTAGATTCCAGTCTGTAACTCACTCCCGGGTATCTGTTATTCTATATATAAACCCCTGAACCCCTCGATTAGATTCCAGTCTGTAACTCACTCCCGGGTATCTGTTATTCTATATAGAAACCCCCCCGAACCCCTCAGATTCCAGTCTGTAACTCACTCCCGGGTATCTGTTATTCTATATATAAACCCCCTGAACCCCTCGATTAGATTCCAGTCTATAACTCACTCCCTGGTATCTGTTTTTCTATATATAAACACCCCGAACCCCTCGATTAGATTCCAGTCTGTAACTCACTCCCGGGTATCTGTTATTCTAGAGATAAACACCCCGAACCCCTCGATTAGATTCCAGTCTGTGACTCACTCCCAGGTATCTGTTATTCTATATATAAACACCCCGAACCCCTCGATTAGATTCCAGTCTGTAACTCACTCCCGGGTATCTGTTATTCTATATATAAACACCCCGAACCCCTCGATTAGATTCCAGTCTGTAACTCACTCCCGGGTATCTGTTATTCTATATATAAACCCCCCGAACCCCTCGATTAGATTCCAGTCTGTAACTCACTCCCGGGTATCTGTTATTCTATATATAAACCCCTGAACCCCTCGATTAGATTCCAGTCTGTAACTCACTCCCGGGTATCTGTTATTCTATATATAAACCCCCTGAACCCCTCGATTAGATTCCAGTCTATAACTCACTCCCGGGTATCTATTTTTCTATATATAAACACCCCGAACCCCTCGATTAGATTCCAGTCTGTAACTCACTCCCGGGTATCTGTTCTTCTATATATAAACACCCCGAACCCCTCGATTAGATTCCAGTCTGTAACTCACTCCCGGGTATATGTTATTCTATATATAAACACCCCGAACCCCTCGATTAGATTCCAGTCTGTAACTCACTCCCGGGTATCTGTTATTCTATATATAAACCCCTGAACCCCTCGATTAGATTCCAGTCTGTAACTCACTCCCGGGTATCTGTTATTCTATATATAAACCCCCTGAACCCCTCGATTAGATTCCAGTCTGTAACTCACTCCTGGGTATCTGTTATTCTAGAGATAAACACCCCGAACCCCTCGATTAGATTCCAGTCTGTAACTCACTCCCGGGTATCTGTTATTCTAGAGATAAACACCCCGAACCCCTCGATTAGATTCCAGTCTGTAACTCACTCCCAGGTATCTGTTATTCTATATATAAACACCCCGAACCCCTCGATTAGATTCCAGTCTGTAACTCACTCCCGGGTATCTGTTATTCTATATATAAACCCCTGAACCCCTCGATTAGATTCCAGTCTGTAACTCACTCCCAGGTATCTGTTATTCTATATATAAACCCCCCCGAACCCCTCGATTAGATTCCAGTCTGTAACTCACTCCCGGGTATCTGTTATTCTATATATAAACACCCCGAACCCCTCGATTAGATTCCAGTCTGTAACTCACTCCCAGGTATCTGTTATTCTATATATAAATACCCCGAACCCCTCGATTAGATTCCAGTCTGTAACTCACTCCTGGGTATCTGTTATTCTATATATAAACCCCCGAACCCCTCGATTAGATTCCAGTCTGTAACTCACTCCCGGGTATCTGTTATTCTATATATAAACCCCCTGACCCCCTCGATTAGATTCCAGTCTGTAACTCACTCCCGGGTATCTGTTATTCTATATATAAACCCCCTGAACCCCTCGATTAGATTCCAGTCTGTAACTCACTCCCAGGTATCTGTTATTCTATATATAAACCCCCCGAACCCCTCGATTCGATTCCAGTCTGTAACTCACTCCCAGGTATCTGTTATTCTATATATAAACCACCCGAACCCCTCGATTAGATTCCAGTCTGTAACTCACTCCCGGGTATCTGTTATTCTATATATAAACCCCCCCGAACCCCTCGATTAGATTCCAGTCTGTAACTCACTCCCGGGTATCTGTTATTCTATATATAAACCCCCCCGAACCCCTCGATTAGATTCCAGTCTGTAACTCACTCCCGGGTATCTGTTATTCTATATATAAACCCCCTGAACCCCTCGATTAGATTCCAGTCTGTAACTCACTCCCGGGTATCTGTTATTCTATATATAAACCCCCCGAACCCCTCGATTAGATTCCAGTCTGTAACTCACTCCCGGGTATCTGTTATTCTATATATAAACCCCCTGAACCCCTCGATTAGATTCCAGTCTGTAACTCACTCCCGGGTATCTGTTATTCTATATATAAACCCCCCGAACCCCTCGATTAGATTCCAGTCTGTAACTCACTCCCGGGTATCTGTTATTCTATATATAAACACCCCGAACCCCTCGATTAGATTCCAGTCTGTAACTCACTCCCGGGTATCTGTTATTCTATATATAAACCCCCCCGAACCCCTCGATTAGATTCCAGTCTGTAACTCACTCCCGGGTATCTGTTATTCTATATATAAACACCCCGAACCCCTCGATTAGATTCCAGTCTGTAACTCACTCCCGGGTATCTGTTATTCTATATATAAACCCCCCCGAACCCCTCGATTAGATTCCAGTCTGTAACTCACTCCCGGGTATCTGTTATTCTATATATAAACACCCCGAACCCCTCGATTAGATTCCAGTCTGTAACTCACTCCCGGGTATCTGTTATTCTATATATAAACACCCCGAACCCCTCGATTAGATTCCAGTCTGTAACTCACTCCCGGGTATCTGTTATTCTATATATAAACCCCCCGAACCCCTCGATTAGATTCCAGTCTGTAACTCACTCCCGGGTATCTGTTATTCTATATATAAACCCCTGAACCCCTCGATTAGATTCCAGTCTGTAACTCACTCCCGGGTATCTGTTATTCTATATATAAACCCCCTGAACCCCTCGATTAGATTCCAGTCTATAACTCACTCCCGGGTATCTGTTTTTCTATATATAAACACCCCGAACCCCTCGATTAGATTCCAGTCTGTAACTCACTCCCGGGTATCTGTTCTTCTATATATAAACACCCCGAACCCCTCGATTAGATTCCAGTCTGTAACTCACTCCCGGGTATATGTTATTCTATATATAAACACCCCGAACCCCTCGATTAGATTCCAGTCTGTAACTCACTCCCGGGTATCTGTTATTCTATATATAAACCCCTGAACCCCTCGATTAGATTCCAGTCTGTAACTCACTCCCGGGTATCTGTTATTCTATATATAAACCCCCTGAACCCCTCGATTAGATTCCAGTCTGTAACTCACTCCTGGGTATCTGTTATTCTAGAGATAAACACCCCGAACCCCTCGATTAGATTCCAGTCTGTAACTCACTCCCGGGTATCTGTTATTCTAGAGATAAACACCCCGAACCCCTCGATTAGATTCCAGTCTGTAACTCACTCCCAGGTATCTGTTATTCTATATATAAACACCCCGAACCCCTCGATTAGATTCCAGTCTGTAACTCACTCCCGGGTATCTGTTATTCTATATATAAACCCCTGAACCCCTCGATTAGATTCCAGTCTGTAACTCACTCCCAGGTATCTGTTATTCTATATATAAACCCCCCCGAACCCCTCGATTAGATTCCAGTCTGTAACTCACTCCCGGGTATCTGTTATTCTATATATAAACACCCCGAACTCCTCGATTAGATTCCAGTCTGTAACTCACTCCCAGGTATCTGTTATTCTATATATAAATACCCCGAACCCCTCGATTAGATTCCAGTCTGTAACTCACTCCTGGGTATCTGTTATTCTATATATAAACCCCCGAACCCCTCGATTAGATTCCAGTCTGTAACTCACTCCCGGGTATCTGTTATTCTATATATAAACCCCCTGACCCCCTCGATTAGATTCCAGTCTGTAACTCACTCCCGGGTATCTGTTATTCTATATATAAACCCCCTGAACCCCTCGATTAGATTCCAGTCTGTAACTCACTCCCAGGTATCTGTTATTCTATATATAAACCCCCCGAACCCCTCGATTCGATTCCAGTCTGTAACTCACTCCCAGGTATCTGTTATTCTATATATAAACCACCCGAACCCCTCGATTAGATTCCAGTCTGTAACTCACTCCCGGGTATCTGTTATTCTATATATAAACCCCCCCGAACCCCTCGATTAGATTCCAGTCTGTAACTCACTCCCGGGTATCTGTTATTCTATATATAAACCCCCCCGAACCCCTCGATTAGATTCCAGTCTGTAACTCACTCCCGGGTATCTGTTATTCTATATATAAACCCCCTGAACCCCTCGATTAGATTCCAGTCTGTAACTCACTCCCGGGTATCTGTTATTCTATATATAAACCCCCCGAACCCCTCGATTAGATTCCAGTCTGTAACTCACTCCCGGGTATCTGTTATTCTATATATAAACCCCCCGAACCCCTCGATTAGATTCCAGTCTGTAACTCACTTCCGGGTATCTGTTATTCTATATATAAACACCCCGAACTCCTCGATTAGATTCCAGTCTGTATCTCACTCCCGGGTATCTGTTATTCTATATATAAACACCCCGAACCCCTCGATTAGATTCCAGTCTGTAACTCACTCCCGGGTATCTGTTATTCTATATATAAACAACCCGAACCCCTCGATTAGATTCCAGTCTGTAACTCACTCCCGGGTATCTGTTATTCTATATATAAACCCCCTGAACCCCTCGATTAGATTCCAGTCTGTAACTCACTCCCAGGTATCTGTTATTCTATATATAAACCCCCTGAACCCCTCGATTAGATTCCAGCCTGTAACTCACTCCCGGGTATCTGTTATTCTATATATAAACCCCCCGAACCCCTCGATTAGATTCCAGTCTGTAACTCACTTCCGGGTATCTGTTATTCTATATATAAACCCCCCCGAACCCCTCGATTAGATTCCAGTCTGTAACTCACTCCCAGGTATCTGTTATTCTATATATAAACCCCCCGAACCCCTCGATTAGATTCCAGTCTGTAACTCACTCCCGGGTATCTGTTATTCTATATATAAACACACCCGAACCCCTCGATTAGATTCCAGTCTGTATCTCACTCCCGGGTATCTGTTATTCTATATATAAACACCCCGAACCCCTCGATTAGATTGCAGTCTGTAACTCACTCCCAGGTATCTGTTATTCTATATATAAACCCCCCGAACCCCTCGATTAGATTCCAGTCTGTAACTCACTCCCGGGTATCTGTTATTCTATATATAAACACCCCGAACCCCTCGATTAGATTGCAGTCTGTAACTCACTCCCAGGTATCTGTTATTCTATATATAAACCCCCCGAACCCCCTCGATTAGATTCCAGTCTGTAACTCACTCCCGGGTATCTGTTATTCTATATATAAACCCACCGAACCCCTCGATTAGATTCCAGCCTGTAACTCACTCCCGGGTATCTGTTATTCTATATATAAACCCCCCGAACCCCTCGATTAGATTCCAGTCTGTAACTCACTCCCAGGTATCTGTTATTCTATATATAAACCCCCCCGAACCCCTCGATTAGATTCCAGTCTGTAACTCACTCCCGGGTATCTGTTATTCTATATATAAACACCCCGAACCCCTCGATTAGATTGCAGTCTGTAACTCACTCCCAGGTATCTGTTATTCTATATATAAACCCCCCCGAACCCCTCGATTAGATTCCAGTCTGTAACTCACTCCCGGGTATCTGTTATTCTATATATAAACACCCCGAACCCCTCGATTAGATTGCAGTCTGTAACTCACTCCCAGGTATCTGTTATTCTATATATAAACCCCCCGAACCCCCTCGATTAGATTCCAGTCTGTAACTCACTCCCGGGTATCTGTTATTCTATATATAAACCCACCGAACCCCTCGATTAGATTCCAGCCTGTAACTCACTCCCGGGTATCTGTTATTCTATATATAAACCCCCCGAACCCCTCGATTAGATTCCAGTCTGTAACTCACTCCCGGGTATCTGTTATTCTATATATAAACCCCCCGAACACCTCGATTAGATTCCAGTCTGTAACTCACTCCCGGGTATCTGTTATTCTATATATAAACCTCCTGAACCCCTCGATTAGATTCCAGTCTGTAACTCACTCCCGGGTATCTGTTATTCTATATATAAACCTCCTGAACTCCTCGATTAGATTCCAGTCTGTAACTCACTCCCGGGTATCTGTTATTCTATATATAAACCTCCTGAACCCCTCGATTAGATTCCAGTCTGTAACTCACTCCCGGGTATCTGTTATTCTATATATAAACCTCCTGAACTCCTCGATTAGATTCCAGTCTGTAACTCACTCCCGGGTATCTGTTATTCTATATATAAACCCCCCGAACACCTCGATTAGATTCCAGTCTGTAACTCACTCCCGGGTATCTGTTATTCTATATATAAACCTCCTGAACTCCTCGATTAGATTCCAGTCTGTAACTCACTCCCGGGTATCTGTTATTCTATATATAAACCTCCTGAACTCCTCGATTAGATTCCAGTCTGTAACTCACTCCCGGGTATCTGTTATTCTATATATAAACCTCCTGAACTCCTCGATTAGATTCCAGTCTGTAACTCACTCCCGGGTATCTGTTATTCTATATATAAACACCCCTGAACCCCTCGATTAGATTCCAGTCTGCAACTCACTCCCGGATATCTGTTATTCTACATATAAACCCCCCGAACCCCTCGATTAGATTCCAGCCTGTAAATCAATCCCGGGTATCTGTTATTCTACATATAAACCCCCCGAACCCCTCGATTAGATTCCAGTCTGTAACTCACTCCCGGGTATCTGTTATTCTATACATAAACACCCCGAACCCCTCGATTAGATTCCAGTCTGTAACTCACTCCCGGGTATCTGTTATTCCATATATAAACCCCCTGAACCCCTCGATTAGATTCCAGTCTGTAACTCACTCCCGGGTATCTGTTATTCTATATATAAACCCCTGAACCCCTCGATTAGATTCCAGTCTGTAACTCACTCCCAGGTATCTGTTATTCTATATATAAACACCCCGAACCCCTCGATTAGATTCCAGTCTGTAACTCACTCCTGGGTATCTGTTATTCTATATATAAACACCCCCCGAACCCCTCGATTAGATTCCAGTCTGTAACTCACTCTCGGGTATCTGTTATTCTATATATAAACACCCCGAACCCCTCGATTAGATTCCAGTCTGTAACTCACTCTCGGGTATCTGTTATTCTATATATAAACACCCCGAACCCCTCGATTAGATTCCAGTCTGTAACTCACTCTCGGGTATCTGTTATTCTATATATAAACACCCCGAACCCCTCGATTAGATTCCAGTCTGTAACTCACTCCCGGGTATCTGTTATTCTATACATAAACACCCCGAACCCCTCGATTAGATTCCAGTCTGTAACTCACTCCCGGGTATCTGTTATTCCATATATAAACCCCCTGAACCCCTCGATTAGATTCCAGTCTGTAACTCACTCCTGGGTATCTGTTATTCTATATATAAACCCCTGAACCCCTCGATTAGATTCCAGTCTGTAACTCACTCCCAGGTATCTGTTATTCTATATATAAACCCCCCGAACCCCTCGATTAGATTCCAGCCTGTAAATCAATCCCGGGTATCTGTTATTCTACATATAAACACCCCCGAACCCCTCGATTAGATTCCAGTCTGTAACTCACTCCCGGGTATCTGTTATTCTATATATAAACCCCTGAACCCCTCGATTAGATTCCAGTCTGTAACTCACTCCCGGGTATCTGTTATTCTATATAAATTACAGATTATTATATTATATTATATTATTGTTATTCTATATAAATTACAGATTATTATATTATATTACTATATTATATTATTATTAGAGATGATGTTATAAATTCTCTCTCTCACTCACTCCACAGAGTCGCCATTTTGCAGGATGAGACCAAACTGCCCTCTGACCCTTCCTCTGCACCTGATTGGCTGTCACCCCTGGTTACTGCAGGCGGGGACGGGCCTGATATTCTGGGATATGTTAAAAACAGAGAGAAATACAGGGAGAGAGAGAGAGAGAGAAATAGAGAGAAATACAGGGAGAGAGAGAGAGAGAAATAGAGAGAAATACAGGGAGAGAGAGAGAGAGAAATAGAGAGAAATACAGGGAGAGAGAGAGAGAGAAATAGAGAGAAATACAGGGAGAGAGAGAGAGAAATAGAGAGAAATACAGGGAGAGAGAGAGAGAGAAATAGAGAGAAATACAGGGAGAGAGAGAGAGAGAAATAGAGAGAAATACAGGGAGAGAGAGAGAGAAATAGAGAGAAATACAGGGAGAGAGAGAGAGAAATAGAGAGAAATACAGGGAGAGAGAGAGAGAAATAGAGAGAAATACAGGGAGAGAGAGAGAGAAATATAGAGAAATACAGGGAGAGAGAGAGAGAAATACAGGGAGAGAGAGAGAAATATAGAGAAATACAGGGAGAGAGAGAGAGAAAGAGAGAGAAATACAGGGAGAGAGAGAGAGAAATAGAGAGAAATACAGGGAGAGAGAGAGAGAGAAATAGAGAGAAATACAGGGAGAGAGAGAGAGAAATAGAGAGAAATACAGGGAGAGAGAGAGAGAAATAGAGAGAAATACAGGGAGAGAGAGAGAGAAATATAGAGAAATACAGGGAGAGAGAGAGAGAAATACAGGGAGAGAGAGAGAAATATAGAGAAATACAGGGAGAGAGAGAGAAATATAGAGAAATACAGGGAGAGAGAGAGAGAGAAATAGAGAGAAATACAGGGAGAGAGAGAGAGAGAAATAGAGAGAAATACAGGGAGAGAGAGAGAGAGAAATAGAGAGAAATACAGGGAGAGAGAGAGAGAGAAATAGAGAGAAATACAGGGAGAGAGAGAGAAATAGAGAGAAATACAGGGAGAGAGAGAGAGAAATAGAGAGAAATACAGGGAGAGAGAGAGAGAAATAGAGAGAAATACAGGGAGAGAGAGAGAGAGAAATAGAGAGAAATACAGGGAGAGAGAGAGAGAAATAGAGAGAAATACAGGGAGAGAGAGAGAGAGAAATAGAGAGAAATACAGGGAGAGAGAGAGAGAAATAGAGAGAAATACAGGGAGAGAGAGAGAGAGAAATAGAGAGAAATACAGGGAGAGAGAGAGAGAAATAGAGAGAAATACAGGGAGAGAGAGAGAGAGATATAGAGAAATACAGGGAGAGAGAGAGAGAGAAATAGAGGGAGAGAGAGAGAGAAATATAGAGAAATACATCGAGAGAGAGAGAGAAATAGAGGGAGAGAGAGAGAGAAATAGAGAGAAATACAGGGAGAGAGAGAGAGAGAAATATAGAGAAATACAGGGAGAGAGAGAGAGAAATACAGGGAGAGAGAGAGAGAAATATAGAGAAATACAGGGAGAGAGAGAGAGAAATATAGAGAAATACAGGGAGAGAGAGAGAGAAATATAGAGAAATACATCGAGAGAGAGAGAGAAATATAGAGAAATACATCGAGAGAGAGAGAGAAATACAGGGAGAGAGAGAGAGAAATATAGAGAAATACAGGGAGAGAGAGAGAGAAATATAGAGAAATACAGGGAGAGAGAGAGAGAAATATAGAGAAATACAGGGAGAGAGGGAGAGAAATAGAGAGAAATACAGGGAGAGAGAGAGAGAAATAGAGAGAAATACAGGGAGAGAGAGAGAGAGAAATACAGGGAGAGAGAGAAAGAAATAAATAGAGAGAAATACAGGGAGAGAGAGAGAGAAATAAATAGAGAGAAATACAGGGAGAGAGAGAGAAATACATAGAGAGAAATACAGGGAGAGAGAGAGAAATAAATAGAGAGAAATACAGAGAGAGAGAGAAATAAATAGAGAGAAATACAGGGAGAGAGAGAGAGAAATAAATAGAGAGAAATACAGGGAGAGAGAGAGAGAAATAAATAGAGAGAAATACAGGGAGAGAGAGAGAGAAATACAGGGAGAGAGAGAGAGAAATATAGAGAAATACAGGGAGAGAGAGAGAGAAATAGAGAGAAATACAGGGAGAGAGAGAGAGAAATAGAGAGAAATACAGGGAGAGAGAGAGAGAAATAGAGAGAAATACAGGGAGAGAGAGAGAGAGAAATACAGGGAGAGAGAGAGAGAAATACAGGGAGAGAGAGAGAGAAATACAGGGAGAGAGAGAAAGAAATAAATAGAGAGAAATACAGGGAGAGAGAGAGAGAAATAAATAGAGAGAATTACAGGGAGAGAGAGAGAGAAATAAATAGAGAGAAATACAGGGAGAGAGAGAGAGAAATACAGGGAGAGAGAGAGAGAGAAATAGAGAGAAATACAGGGAGAGAGAGAGAGAAATAGAGAGAAATACAGGGAGAGAGAGAGAGAAATAAATAGAGAGAAATACAGGGAGAGAGAGAGAGAAATAAATAGAGAGAAATACAAGGAGAGAGGGAGAGAAATAAATAGAGAGAAATACAGGGAGAGAGAGAGAAATACATAGAGAGAAATACAGGGAGAGAGAGAGAGAAATACAGGGAGAGAGAGAGAGAAATAAATAGAGAGAAATACAGGGAGAGAGAGAGAGAAATAAATAGAGAGAAATACAGGGAGAGAGAGAGAGAAATACAGGGAGAGAGGGAGAGAAATAAATAGAGAGAAATACAGGGAGAGAGAGAGAAATACATAGAGAGAAATACAGGGAGAGAGAGAGAGAAATAAATAGAGAGAAATACAGGGAGAGAGAGAGAGAAATAAATAGAGAGAAATACAGGGAGAGAGAGAGAAATACATAGAGAGAAATACAGGGAGAGAGAGAGAGAAATAAATAAATAGAGAGAAATACAGGGAGAGAGAGAGAGAAATAAATAGAGAGAAATACAGGGAGAGAGAGAGAGAAATAAATAGAGAGAAATACAGGGAGAGAGGGAGAGAAATAAATAGAGAGAAATACAGGGAGAGAGAGAGAAATACATAGAGAGAAATACAGGGAGAGAGAGAGAGAAATAAATAGAGAGAAATACAGGGAAAGAGAGAGAGAAATAAATAGAGAGAAATACAGGGAGAGAGAGAGAGAAATAAATAGAGAGAAATACAGGGAGAGAGAGAGAGAAATAGAGAGTAATACAGAGAGAGAGAGAGAAATAAATAGAGAGAAATACAGGGAGAGGGAGAGAGAAATAAATAGAGAGAAATACAGGGAGAGAGAGAGAGAAATAGAGAGAAATACAGGGAGAGAGACAGAGAAATAAATAGAGAGAAATACAGGGAGAGAGAGAGAGAAATAAATAGAGAGAAATACAGGGAGAGAGAGAGAGAAATAGAGAGTAATACAGGGAGAGAGAGAGAGAGAAATAGAGAGAAATACAGGGAGAGAGAGAGAGAAATAGAGAGTAATACAGGGAGAGAGAGAGAGAGAAATAGAGAGAAATACAGGGAGAGAGAGAGAGAAATAGAGAGTAATACAGGGAGAGAGAGAGAGAAATACAGGGAGAGAGAGAGAGAGAAATAGAGAGAAATACAGGGAGAGAGAGAGAGAAATAGAGAGAAATACAGGGAGAGAGTGAGAGAAATAGAGAGTAATACAGGGAGAGAGAGAGAGAGAAATAGAGAGAAATACAGGGAGAGAGAGAGAGAAATAGAGAGAAATACAGGGAGAGAGAGAGAAATATAGAGAAATACAGGGAGAGAGAGAGAGAGAGAAATATAGAGAAATACAGGGAGAGAGAGAGAGAAATACAGGGAGAGAGAGAGAGAAATACAGGGAGAGAGAGAGAGAAATACAGGGAGAGAGAGAGAGAAATACAGGGAGAGAGAGAGAGAAATACAGGGAGAGAGAGAGAGAAATACAGGGAGAGAGAGAGAGAAATACAGGGAGAGAGAGAGAGAAATAGAGAGTAATACAGGGAGAGAGTGAGAGAAATAGAGAGAAATACAGGGAGAGAGAGAGAGAGAGAAATAGAGAGTAATACAGGGAGAGAGAGAGAGAGAAATAGAGAGAAATACAGGGAGAGAGAGAGAGAAATAGAGAGAAATACAGGGAGAGAGAGAGAGAAATAGAGAGAAATACAGGGAGAGAGAGAGAGAGAAATATAGAGAAATACAGGGAGAGAGAGAGAGAAATATAGAGAAATACAGGGAGAGAGATAGAGAGAAATACAGGGAGAGAGAGAGAGAGAAATAGAGAGAAATACAGGGAGAGAGAGAGAGAGAAATAGAGAGAAATACAGGGAGAGAGAGAGAGAGAAATAGAGAGAAATACAGGGAGAGAGAGAGAGAAATAGAGAGAAATACAGGGAGAGAGAGAGAGAAATATAGAGAAATACAGGGAGAGAGAGAGAGAGAAATAGAGAGAAATACAGGGAGAGAGAGAGTGAAATACAGGGAGAGAGAGAGAGAAATAGAGAGAAATACAGGGAGAGAGAGAGAGAAATATAGAGAAATACAGGGAGAGAGAGAGAGAGAGAAATAGAGAGAAATACAGGGAGAGAGAGAGAGAAATATAGAGAAATACAGGGAGAGAGAGAGAGAGAAATAGAGAGAAATACAGGGAGAGAGAGAGAGAGAAATACAGGGAGAGAGAGAGAGAGAAATAGAGAGAAATACAGGGAGAGAGAGAGAGAAATAGAGAGAAATACAGGGAGAGAGAGAGAGAAATATAGAGAAATACAGGGAGAGAGAGAGAAATAGAGAGAAATACAGGGAGAGAGAGAGTGAAATACAGGGAGAGAGAGAGAGAAATAGAGAGAAATACAGGGAGAGAGAGAGAGAAATATAGAGAAATACAGGGAGAGAGAGAGAGAGAAATAGAGAGAAATACAGGGAGAGAGAGAGAGAAATATAGAGAAATACAGGGAGAGAGAGAGAGAGAAATAGAGAGAAATACAGGGAGAGAGAGAGTGAAATACAGGGAGAGAGAGAGAGAAATAGAGAGAAATACAGGGAGAGAGAGAGAGAAATATAGAGAAATACAGGGAGAGAGAAATAGAGAGAAATACAGGGAGAGAGAGAGTGAAATACAGGAGGGAGAGAGAGAGTGAAATACAGGGAGAGAGAGAGAGAAATAGAGAGAAATACAGGGAGAGAGAGAGAGAAATATAGAGAAATACAGGGAGAGAGAGAGAGAGAAATAGAGAAATACAGGGAGAGAGAGAGAGAGAAATACAGGGAGAGAGAGAGAGAAATACAGGGAGAGAGAGAGAGAAATAGAGAGAAATACAGGGAGAGAGAGAAATACAGGGAGAGAGAGAGAGAAATAGAGAGAAATACAGGGAGAGAGAGAGAGAAATATAGAGAAATACAGGGAGAGAGAGAGAGAAATACAGGGAGAGAGAGAAAGAAATACAGGGAGAGAGAGAGAGAAATACAGGGAGAGAGAGAGAGAAATAGAGAGAAATACAGGGAGAGAGAGAGAGAAATAGAGAGAAATACAGGGAGAGAGAGAAATACAGGGAGAGAGAGAGAGAAATAGAGAGAAATACAGGGAGAGAGAGAGAGAAATAGAGAGTAATACAGGGAGAGAGAGAGAGAAATACAGAGAAATACAGGGAGAGAGAGAAATATAGAGAAATACAGGGAGAGAGAGAAATACAGGGAGAGAGAGAGAGAAATACAGGGAGAGAGAGAGAGAAATAGAGAGAAATACAGGGAGAGAGAGAGAGAAATAGAGAGAAATACAGGGAGAGAGAGAGAGAAATATAGAGAAATACAGGGAGAGAGAGAGAAATACAGGGAGAGAGAGAAAGAAATACAGGGAGAGAGAGAGAGAAATAGAGAGAAATACAGGGAGGGAGAGAGAGAGAGAAATAGAGAGAAATACAGGGAGAGAGAGAGAGAAATATAGAGAAATACAGGGAGAGAGAGAAATACAGGGAGAGAGAGAAAGAAATACAGGGAGAGAGAGAGAGAAATAGAGAGAAATACAGGGAGAGAGAGAGAGAAATACAGGGAGAGAGAGAGAGAAATAGAGAGAAATACAGGGAGAGAGAGAGAGAAATACAGGGAGAGAGAGAGAAATAGAGAGAAATACAGGGAGAGAGAGAGAGAAATAGAGAGAAATACAGGGAGAAAGAGAAATACAGGGAGAGAGAGAAAGAAATACATGGAGAGAGAGAGAGAGAAATAGAGAGAAATACAGGGAGAGAGAGAGAGAGAGAAATAGAGAGAAATACAGGGAGAGAGAGAGAGAAATAGAGAGAAATACAGGGAGAGAGAGAAATAGAGAGAATTACAGGGAGAGAGAGAGAGAAATAGAGAGAAATACAGGGAGAGAGAGAGAGAGAAATAGAGAGAAATACAGGGAGAAATAGAGGGAGAGAGAGAAAGAAATACAGGGAGAGAGAGAGAGAGAAATACAGGGAGAGAGAGAGAGAAATAGAGAGAAATACAGGGAGAGAGAGAGAGAAATACAGGGAGAGAGAGAGAGAAATATAGGGAGAGAGAGAGAGAAATAGAGAGAAATACAGGGAGAGAGAGAGAGAAATACAGGGAGAGAGAGAGAGAAATACAGGGAGAGAGAGAAAGAAATACAGGGAGAGAGAGAGAGAAATAGAGAAATACAGGGAGAGAGAGAGAGAAATACAGGGAGAGAGAGAAAGAAATACAGGGAGAGAGAGAGAAATAGAGAGTATTACAATGAGAGAGAGAGAGAAATAGAGTGAAATACAGGGAGAGAGAGAGAAATAGAGAGAAATACAGGGAGAGAGAGAGAGAAATAGAGAGTAATACAATGAGAGAGAGAGAGAGAGAGAAATAGAGTGAAATACAGGGAGAGAGAGAGAGAAATACAGGGAGAGAGAGAGAGAAATAGAGAGTAATACAGGGAGAGAGAGAGAGAGAGAGAGAGAGAAATACAGGGAGAGAGAGAGAGAGAAATAGAGAGAAATACAGGGAGAGAGAGAGAGAAATAGAGAGAAATACAGGGAGAGAGAGAGAGAAATAGAGAGAAATACAGGGAGAAATAAAGGGGGAGAGAGAGAAAGAAATACAGGGAGAGAGAGAGAGAAATACAGGGAGAGAGAGAGAGAAATAGAGAGAAATACAGGGAGAGAGAGAGAGAAAGAGAGAGAAATACAGGGAGAGAGAGAGAGAAATACAGGGAGAGAGAGAAAGAAATACAGGGAGAGAGAGAGAGAAATACAGGGAGAGAGAGAAAGAAATACAGGGAGAGAGAGAGAAACAGAGAGTATTACAATGAGAGAGAGAGAGAAATAGAGTGAAATACAGGGAGAGAGAGAGAAATAGAGAGAAATACAGGGAGAGAGAGAGAGAAATAGAGAGTAATACAATGAGAGAGAGAGAGAGAGAGAGAAATAGAGTGAAATACAGGGAGAGAGAGAGAGAAATACAGGGAGAGAGAGAGGGAGAGAGAGAGAGAAATACAGGGAGAGAGAGAGAGAAATAGAGAGTTATACAGGGAGAGAGGGAGAGAGAAATAGAGAGTAATACAGGGAGAGAGAGAGAGAAATAGAGAGTAATACAGGGAGAGAGAGAGAGAAATAGAGTGAAATACAGGGAGAGAGAGAGAGAAATAGATAGAAATACAGAGAGAAATAGTGAGAAATACAGGGAGAGAGAAATACAGGGAGAGAGAAATAGAGAGAAATACAGGGAGAGAGAGAGAGAAATAGAGAGAAATACAGGGAGAGAGAGAGAAATACAGGGAGAGAGAGAGAAATATAGAGAAATACAGGGAGAGAGAGAGAAATACAGGGAGAGAGAGAGAGAGAGAGAGAGAGAAATACAGGGAGAGAGAGAGAGAGAGAGAGAGAGAAATACAGGGAGAGAGAGAGAGAGAAATAGAGAGAAATACAGGGAGAGAGAGAGAGAAATAGAGAGAAATACAGGGAGAGAGAGAGAGAAATAGATAGAAATACAGGGAGAGAGTGAGAGAAATACAGGGAGAGAGAGAGAGAAATAGAGAGAAATACAGGGAGAGAGAGAAATACAGGGAGAGAGAGAGAGAAATAGAGAGAAATACAGTGAGAGAGAGAGAGAAATACAATGAGAGAGAGAGAGAGAGAGAAATACAGGGAGAGAGAGAAAGAAATACAGGGAGAGAGAGAGAAATAGAAATACATCGAGAGAGAGAAATACAGGGAGAGAGTGAGAGAAATAGAGAAATACATCGAGAGAGAGAGAGAAATACAGAGAAATACAGGGAGAGAGAGAAATAGAGAGAAATACAGGGAGAGAGAGAGAGAAATAGAGAGAAATACATCGAGAGAGAGAGAAATACAGGGAGAGAGAGAGAGAAATAGAGAGAAATACATCGAGAGAGAGAGAGAAATACAGAGAAATACAGGGAGAGAGAGAGAGAAAGAGAGAGAAATACAGGGAGAGAGAGAGAGAAATAGAGAGAAATACATCGAGAGAGAGAGAAATACAGAGAAATACAGGGAGAGAGAGAGAGAAATAGAGAGAAATACATCGAGAGAGAGAGAGAAATACAGAGAAATACAGGGAGAGAGAGAGAGAAATAGAGAGAAATACATCGAGAGAGAGTGAGAAATACAGAGAAATACAGGGAGAGAGAGAGAGAAAGAGAGAGAAATACAGGGAGAGAGAGAGAGAAATAGAGAGAAATACATCGAGAGAGAGAGAGAAATACAGAGAAATACAGGGAGAGAGAGAGAAATAGAGAGAAATACATCGAGAGAGAGAGAGAAATACAGAGAAATACAGGGAGAGAGAAAGAGAAATAGAGAGAAATACAGGGAGAGAGAGAGAGAAATAGAGAGAAATACAGGGAGAGAGAGAGAGAAGTACAGAGAGAGAGAGAAAGAGAGAGAAATACAGGGAGAAAGAGAGAGAAATGCAGGGAGAGAGAGAGAAATAGAGAGAAATACAGGGAGAGAGTGAGAGAAATAGAGAGAAATACAGGGAGAAAGAGAGAGAAATAGAGAGAAATACAGGGAGAAAGAGAGAGAAATACATCGAGAGAGAGAAATACAGAGAAATACAGGGAGAGAGAGAGAGAGAGAGAGAGAAATACAGGGAGAGAGAGAGAGAGAAATACAGGGACAGAGATAGACAAATAGAGAGAAATACAGGGAGAAATACAGAGAAATACATCGAGAGAGAGAGAGAAATAGAGAGAAATACAGGGAGAGAGAGAGAGAGTAATACAGGGAGAGAGAGAGAGAGAAATAGAGAGAAATACAGGGAGAGAGAGAGAGAAATACAGGGAGAGAGAAAGAAATACAGGGAGAGAGAGAGAGAAATAGAGAGAAATACAGGGAGAGAGACAGAGAGAAATACAGGGAGAGAGAAAGAGAAATAGAGAGAAATACAGGGAGAAATACAGGGAGAGAGAGAGAGAAATACAGGGAGAGAGAGAAAGAAATACAGGGAGAGAGAGGGCGAGAGAGAGAGAAATACAGGGAGAGAGAGAAAGAAATACAGGGAGAGAGAAATAGAGAGTATTACAATGAGAGAGAGAGAGAAATAGAGTGAAATACAGGGAGAGATAGAGAGAAATAGAGAGTAATACAATGAGAGAGAGAGAGAAATAGAGTGAAATACAGGGAGAGAGAGAGAGAAATAGAGAGAAATACAGGGAGAGAGAGAGAGAAATAGAGAGTAATACAGGGAGAGAGAGAGAGAAATAGAGTGAAATACAGGGAGAGAGAGAAAGAAATACAGGGAGAGAGACAGAGAAATAGAGAGAAATACAGGGAGAGAGAGAGAGAAATAGAGAGTAATACAGGGAGAGAGAGAGAGAAATAGAGTGAAATACAGGGAGAGAGAGAGAGAGAAAGAGAAATACTGGGAGAGAGAGAGAGAGAGAAATAGAGAGAAATACAGGGACAGAGATAGAGAAATACAGGGAGAAATACAGGTAGAGAGAGAGAAATACAGGGAGAGAGAGAGAGAAATAGAGAGAATTACAGGGAGAGAGAGAGAGAAATAGAGAGAAATACAGGGAGAGAGAGAGAGAGAAATAGAGAGAAATACAGGGAGAAATAGAGGGAGAGAGAGAAAGAAATACAGGGAGAGAGAGAGAGAGAAATACAGGGAGAGAGAGAGAGAAATAGAGAGAAATACAGGGAGAGAGAGAGAGAAATACAGGGAGAGAGAGAGAGAAATATAGGGAGAGAGAGAGAGAAATAGAGAGAAATACAGGGAGAGAGAGAGAGAAATACAGGGAGAGAGAGAGAGAAATACAGGGAGAGAGAGAGAGAAATAGAGAAATACAGGGAGAGAGAGAGAGAAATACAGGGAGAGAGAGAAAGAAATACAGGGAGAGAGAGAGAAATAGAGAGTATTACAATGAGAGAGAGAGAGAAATAGAGTGAAATACAGGGAGAGAGAGAGAAATAGAGAGAAATACAGGGAGAGAGAGAGAGAAATAGAGAGTAATACAATGAGAGAGAGAGAGAGAGAGAAATAGAGTGAAATACAGGGAGAGAGAGAGAGAAATACAGGGAGAGAGAGAGAGAAATAGAGAGTAATACAGGGAGAGAGAGAGAGAGAGAGAGAGAGAAATACAGGGAGAGAGAGAGAGAGAAATAGAGAGAAATACAGGGAGAGAGAGAGAGAAATAGAGAGAAATACAGGGAGAGAGAGAGAGAAATAGAGAGAAATACAGGGAGAAATAAAGGGGGAGAGAGAGAAAGAAATACAGGGAGAGAGAGAGAGAAATACAGGGAGAGAGAGAGAGAAATAGAGAGAAATACAGGGAGAGAGAGAGAGAAAGAGAGAGAAATACAGGGAGAGAGAGAGAGAAATACAGGGAGAGAGAGAAAGAAATACAGGGAGAGAGAGAGAGAAATACAGGGAGAGAGAGAAAGAAATACAGGGAGAGAGAGAGAAACAGAGAGTATTACAATGAGAGAGAGAGAGAAATAGAGTGAAATACAGGGAGAGAGAGAGAAATAGAGAGAAATACAGGGAGAGAGAGAGAGAAATAGAGAGTAATACAATGAGAGAGAGAGAGAGAGAGAGAAATAGAGTGAAATACAGGGAGAGAGAGAGAGAAATACAGGGAGAGAGAGAGGGAGAGAGAGAGAGAAATACAGGGAGAGAGAGAGAGAAATAGAGAGTTATACAGGGAGAGAGGGAGAGAGAAATAGAGAGTAATACAGGGAGAGAGAGAGAGAAATAGAGAGTAATACAGGGAGAGAGAGAGAGAAATAGAGTGAAATACAGGGAGAGAGAGAGAGAAATAGATAGAAATACAGAGAGAAATAGTGAGAAATACAGGGAGAGAGAAATACAGGGAGAGAGAAATAGAGAGAAATACAGGGAGAGAGAGAGAGAAATAGAGAGAAATACAGGGAGAGAGAGAGAAATACAGGGAGAGAGAGAGAAATATAGAGAAATACAGGGAGAGAGAGAGAAATACAGGGAGAGAGAGAGAGAGAGAGAGAGAGAAATACAGGGAGAGAGAGAGAGAGAGAGAGAGAGAAATACAGGGAGAGAGAGAGAGAGAAATAGAGAGAAATACAGGGAGAGAGAGAGAGAAATAGAGAGAAATACAGGGAGAGAGAGAGAGAAATAGATAGAAATACAGGGAGAGAGTGAGAGAAATACAGGGAGAGAGAGAGAGAAATAGAGAGAAATACAGGGAGAGAGAGAAATACAGGGAGAGAGAGAGAGAAATAGAGAGAAATACAATGAGAGAGAGAGAGAAATACAATGAGAGAGAGAGAGAGAGAGAAATACAGGGAGAGAGAGAAAGAAATACAGGGAGAGAGAGAGAAATAGAAATACATCGAGAGAGAGAAATACAGGGAGAGAGTGAGAGAAATAGAGAAATACATCGAGAGAGAGAGAGAAATACAGAGAAATACAGGGAGAGAGAGAAATAGAGAGAAATACAGGGAGAGAGAGAGAGAAATAGAGAGAAATACATCGAGAGAGAGAGAAATACAGGGAGAGAGAGAGAGAAATAGAGAGAAATACATCGAGAGAGAGAGAGAAATACAGAGAAATACAGGGAGAGAGAGAGAGAAAGAGAGAGAAATACAGGGAGAGAGAGAGAGAAATAGAGAGAAATACATCGAGAGAGAGAGAAATACAGAGAAATACAGGGAGAGAGAGAGAGAAATAGAGAGAAATACATCGAGAGAGAGAGAGAAATACAGAGAAATACAGGGAGAGAGAGAGAGAAATAGAGAGAAATACATCGAGAGAGAGTGAGAAATACAGAGAAATACAGGGAGAGAGAGAGAGAAAGAGAGAGAAATACAGGGAGAGAGAGAGAGAAATAGAGAGAAATACATCGAGAGAGAGAGAGAAATACAGAGAAATACAGGGAGAGAGAGAGAAATAGAGAGAAATACATCGAGAGAGAGAGAGAAATACAGAGAAATACAGGGAGAGAGAAAGAGAAATAGAGAGAAATACAGGGAGAGAGAGAGAGAAATAGAGAGAAATACAGGGAGAGAGAGAGAGAAGTACAGAGAGAGAGAGAAAGAGAGAGAAATACAGGGAGAAAGAGAGAGAAATGCAGGGAGAGAGAGAGAAATAGAGAGAAATACAGGGAGAGAGTGAGAGAAATAGAGAGAAATACAGGGAGAAAGAGAGAGAAATAGAGAGAAATACAGGGAGAAAGAGAGAGAAATACATCGAGAGAGAGAAATACAGAGAAATACAGGGAGAGAGAGAGAGAGAGAGAGAGAAATACAGGGAGAGAGAGAGAGAGAAATACAGGGACAGAGATAGACAAATAGAGAGAAATACAGGGAGAAATACAGAGAAATACATCGAGAGAGAGAGAGAAATAGAGAGAAATACAGGGAGAGAGAGAGAGAGTAATACAGGGAGAGAGAGAGAGAGAAATAGAGAGAAATACAGGGAGAGAGAGAGAGAAATACAGGGAGAGAGAAAGAAATACAGGGAGAGAGAGAGAGAAATAGAGAGAAATACAGGGAGAGAGACAGAGAGAAATACAGGGAGAGAGAAAGAGAAATAGAGAGAAATACAGGGAGAAATACAGGGAGAGAGAGAGAGAAATACAGGGAGAGAGAGAAAGAAATACAGGGAGAGAGAGGGCGAGAGAGAGAGAAATACAGGGAGAGAGAGAAAGAAATACAGGGAGAGAGAGAGAAATAGAGAGTATTACAATGAGAGAGAGAGAGAAATAGAGTGAAATACAGGGAGAGATAGAGAGAAATAGAGAGTAATACAATGAGAGAGAGAGAGAAATAGAGTGAAATACAGGGAGAGAGAGAGAGAAATAGAGAGAAATACAGGGAGAGAGAGAGAGAAATAGAGAGTAATACAGGGAGAGAGAGAGAGAAATAGAGTGAAATACAGGGAGAGAGAGAAAGAAATACAGGGAGAGAGACAGAGAAATAGAGAGAAATACAGGGAGAGAGAGAGAGAAATAGAGAGTAATACAGGGAGAGAGAGAGAGAAATAGAGTGAAATACAGGGAGAGAGAGAGAGAGAAAGAGAAATACTGGGAGAGAGAGAGAGAGAGAAATAGAGAGAAATACAGGGACAGAGATAGAGAAATACAGGGAGAAATACAGGTAGAGAGAGAGAAATACAGGGAGAGAGAGAGAGAAATAGAGAGAATTACAGGGAGAGAGAGAGAGAAATAGAGAGAAATACAGGGAGAGAGAGAGAGAGAAATAGAGAGAAATACAGGGAGAAATAGAGGGAGAGAGAGAAAGAAATACAGGGAGAGAGAGAGAGAGAAATACAGGGAGAGAGAGAGAGAAATAGAGAGAAATACAGGGAGAGAGAGAGAGAAATACAGGGAGAGAGAGAGAGAAATATAGGGAGAGAGAGAGAGAAATAGAGAGAAATACAGGGAGAGAGAGAGAGAAATACAGGGAGAGAGAGAGAGAAATACAGGGAGAGAGAGAAAGAAATACAGGGAGAGAGAGAGAGAAATAGAGAAATACAGGGAGAGAGAGAGAGAAATACAGGGAGAGAGAGAGAAATAGAGAGTATTACAATGAGAGAGAGAGAGAAATAGAGTGAAATACAGGGAGAGAGAGAGAAATAGAGAGAAATACAGGGAGAGAGAGAGAGAAATAGAGAGTAATACAATGAGAGAGAGAGAGAGAGAGAAATAGAGTGAAATACAGGGAGAGAGAGAGAGAAATACAGGGAGAGAGAGAGAGAAATAGAGAGTAATACAGGGAGAGAGAGAGAGAAATAGAGAGTAATACAGGGAGAGAGAGAGAGAAATAGAGAGTAATACAGGGAGAGAGAGAGAGAAATAGAGAGTAATACAGGGAGAGAGAGAGAGAGAAATAGAGAGTAATACAGGGAGAGAGAGAGAGAAATAGAGAGTAATACAGGGAGAGAGAGAGAGAAATAGAGTGAAATACAGGGAGAGAGAGAGAAATACAGGGAGAGAGAGAAAGAAATAGAGGGAGAGAGACAGAGAAATAGAGAGAAATACAGGGAGAGAGAGAGAGAAATAGAGTGAAATACAGGGAGAGAGAGAGAAATACAGGGAGAGAGAGAGAGAAATAGAGAGAAATACAGGGAGAGAGAGAGAAATACAGGGAGATAGAGAGAAATACAGGGAGAGAGAGAGAGAAATAGAGAGAAATACAGGGAGAGAGAGAGAGAAATAGATAGAAATACAGGGAGAGAGTGAGAGAAATACAGGGAGAGAGAGAGAGAAATACAGGGAAAGAGAGAAATACAGGGAGAGAGAAATACAGGGAGAGAGAAATACAGGGGGAGAGAAATACAGGGGGAGAGAGAGAGAAGTAGAGAGAAATACAGGGAGAGAGAGAGAGTAATAGAGAGAAATACAGGGAGAGAGAGAAATGGAGAGTAATACAGGGAGAGAGAGAGAGAAATAGATAGAAATGCAGGGAGAGCGAGAGAAATACAGGGAGAGAGAGAGAGAAATAGAGAGAAAGACAGGAAGAGAGAGAAATGGAGAGTAATACAGGGAGAGAGAGAGAGAAATAGATAGAAATACAGGGAGAGAGAGAGAGAGAAATACAGGGGGAGAGAGAGAGAGAGAGAGAGAAATACAGGGGGAGAGAGAGAGAGAAATAGATAGAAATACAGGGAGAGAGAGAAATACAGTGAGGGTGAGAGAGAGAAATACAGGGAGAGAGAGAGAGAAATTGATAGAAATACCAGTAGAGAGAGAGAGAAATACAGGGAGAGAGAGAAAAACACGGAGAGAGAGAGAGACAGAAAGAGAAAGAGAGATGGAGAGAAATACAGGGAGAGGGACAGAGAGAGAGAATGAGAGACATAAACACAGGGATAACCAGAGGGAGAGAGACACACAGAGAGGGATTGACAGAGAAAGAGAGAGAGAGACACACACAGGGATAACCAGAGGGAGAGAGAGACACAGAGAGGGATAGACAGAGAGAGAGAGAGACACACACAGGGATAACCAGAGGGAGAGAGACACACAGAGAGGGATAGACAGAGAGAGTGATAGAGAGACACACACAGGGATAACCAGAGGGAGAGAGACACACAGAGAGGGATAGACAGAGAGAGTGATAGAGAGACACACACAGGGATAACCAGAGGGAGAGAGACACACAGAGAGGGATAGACAGAGAGAGAGAATGAGAGACACAAACACAGGGATAACCAGAGGGAGAGGGACACACAGAGAAGGATAGACAGAGAGAGTGATAGAGAGAGAGACACACACAGAGGGATAACCAGAGGGAGAGAGACACACAGAGAGGGATAGACAGAGAGAGAGACACACAGACAGGGATAACCAGAGGGAGAGAGACACACAGAGAGGGATAGACAGAGAAAGAGAGAGAGAGACACACACAGGGATAACCAGAGGGAGAGAGACACACAGAGAGGGATAGACAGAGAGAGTGATAGAGAGAGAGACACACAGGGATAACCAGAGGGAGAGAGACACACAGAGAGGGATAGACAGAGAGAGAGAAAGAGAGAGAGAGACACACACAGGGATAACCAGAGGGAGAGAGAGACACAGAGAGGGGTAGACAGAGAAAGAGGGACAGAGAGAGAGACACACACACAGGGATAACCAGAGGGAGAGAGACACACTGAGAGGGATAGACAGAGAAAGAGAGAGAGAGACACACACACACACAGATAACCAGAGGGAGAGAGACACACAGGGAGGGATAGACAGAGAAAGAGAGAGAGAGACACACACAGGGATAACCAGAGGGAGAGAGACACACAGAGAGGGATAGACAGAGAAAGAGAGAGAGAGACACACAGGGATAACCAGAGGGAGAGAGAGACACAGAGAGGGATAGACAGAGAAAGAGAGAGACACACACACAGGGATAACCAGAGGGAGAGAGAGACACAGAGAGGGATAGACAGAGAGAGAGAGAGACACACACACACACACAGGGATAACCAGAGGGAGCGAGACAGGGACAGAGAGACTGAGAGAGAGACACACACACACACACACACACAGGGATAACCAGAGGGAGAGAGACAGGGACAGAGAGACTGAGAGAGAGAGAGACACACACACACACGCACACAGAGGGATAACCAGAGTTAGAGAGACAGAGAGAGACACACACATGCATACACACACACAGAGATAACTAGAGGGAGAGAGACAGAGGGATAATCAGAGAGAGAGAGGGAGACAGAGGGGCAGATACACAGAGGGAAAAAACAGAAACAGAGAGAGACAAACACACACACACCCAAACACAGAGAGAGAGAGAGACAGTGAGAGAGAGGGAGACAGATGAGAGGGATACAGAGAGAAAGAGGGAGAGAGACAGAAAGTGAGAGGGGGAGAGGGAGACAGAGACAATGGGAGAGATAGTGACAGCAGCAGAGACAGACAGTGATGGCGACAGAGAGAGACAGAGGGGGAGAGAGACAGAGTGAGCGGGGGACAGCCAGGGGGAAACACTCTATCCACATCCACCATGTCACGCCCTGTAAGAATTCTGTCAGTTTCAATGAAATCACCTCTCATTCTTCCAAACTCTCGAGAATACAGGCCCGGTTTCCCCAATCTCTCCTCATAAGACAATCCTACCATCCCAGGGATTAGTCTGGTGAACCTCCATTGCACTCCCTCCTATGGCAAGTATATCCTTCCTTCGATAAGGAGACCAAAACTGTACTCAATACTCCAGGTGCGGTCTCACCAAGGCTCTATACAATTGCACCAAGACATCTTTACTCCTGTACTCCAATCCCCTTGCGCTGAGGACCAACACACCATTTACCGTCCTCATTGCTCGCTGCACCTGCTTGCTAGCTTTTAGTGACTCATGAACAAGGACACCCAGATCCCTTTGGACACCAACACTTCCCAACCTCTCACCATTTAAGAAATACTCTGTCTTTCTGGGGGTTTTTTCTACCAAACTGGATAACATCACACTTATTCACATTATATTCCATCTGCCGTGTTCCTGCCCGCTCATTTAGCCTGTCCAAGTCCCCTTGAAGCCTCCTTGCTTCTTCCTCACAACTTACATCCCCTCTTAGTTTTGTCATCAGCAAATTTGGAAATATTACAATTGGTCCCCACATCCAAATCATTGATATAGATTGAAATATATATGAGGAAAGCTAATAGATTGTTATTGTTTATCACGAAGGGAATTGAATATAAAAGTAGGGAGGTTATGCTTCAGTTATACAGGGCATTGGTGAGACCACATCTGGAGTACTGTGTACAGTATTGGTCTCCTTATTTAAGGAAGGATGTAAATGTGTTGGAGGCAGTACAGAGAGGGTTTACTAGACTGATACCTGGAATGGGCGAGCTGTCTTATGAGGAAATATTGGACAGGTTAGGCTTGTATCCGCTGGAGTTTAGAAGAGTAAGAGGCGACTTGATTGAAACATATAAGATCCTGAGGGGTCTTGACAGGGTGGATGTGGAAAGGATGTTTCCCCTTGTGGGAGAATCTCGAACTAGGGGGTCACTGTTTAAAAAGAAGGGGTCACCCATTCAAGACAGAGATGAGGAGAAATTGTTTATCTCAGAGGGTTGTGAGTCTTTGGAATTCTCTTCCCCAAAAGGCAGTGGAAGCAGAGTCTTTGAACACTTTTAAAGCAGAGGTAGATAGATTCTTGACAAGTAAGGAAGTGGAAGGTTATCGGGGGTAGGTGGAAATGTGGAATAATCAGTTCAGCCATGAACTTATTGAATGGTGGAGCAGGCAGGAGGGGCCGAGTGGCCTACTCCTGCTCCTAATTCATATGTTCATACATATATCCACTGGTTCTCCTTTATCTGTGCTACAAGTGACATCCTCAAAACTCCCAACAGGTTTATCAAACATGATTTCCCTTTCACAAATCCATGTCGACTCTGCCCAACTGTATCATTATTTTCCAAGTGTCCGGTTATCTCATCCTTTATGATAGATTCTAACATCTTCCCCACTGCAGAAGTCAAACTAACGGGTCTGTAGTTCCCCGTTTTCTCTCTCCCTCCTTTCTTAAATAAGTGGGCTTACATTTGCTACTTTCATTTCTGCAGGAACTTTTCCACAATCTATAGAATTTTGAAAGATAACCACCAGTGCATCCGCTATCTCGATAGCTATAGGCGTATGTGTGGGACTCCCAGGTGTGCAGCTAACATCTTCCTGTTGCTGCAGCAGAGTGCGTGGGATGGATGGTTCCTGTGTTATCGGAGAGGATGTAAAAAGATATTCGGGTCAGGGTGGAGTGCTGCTGGGCCCTTCCACGGAGCTTAGCAGAGTAGGCACAGTCATCATTGGGGTGATGCTTATCATCCCACTTGGGCTGCAGCATGTCAGAGAGAGGGAGCATCAACAAAATGAAAATCTGCCCATCGGGGTGTCCCAAAGTGCTTAACTACCAATGAAAATTATTTTTTAAAGTGCGTTCACTGTAATGTACAAAAGGAGGCCACCAGTTTGCACACAGCAAATGTCGAAAGACGGTACCACTGACAGTGCAGCACTCCCTCAGTACTGGCACCAGGGAGTGTCAGCCTGGATTATGGAGATCAAGTCCCAGAGAATATACATCTCCCTCCGACAGTGCAGCACTCCCTCAGTACTGACAACGGGGGAGTGTCAGCCTGGATTATGGAGATCAAATCCCAGAGTATATACATCTCCCTCTGACAGTGCAGCACTCCCTCAGTACTGACAACGGGGGAGTGTCAGCCTGGATTATGGAGATCAAATCCCAGAGTATATACATCTCCCTCTGACAGTGCAGCACTCCCTCAGTACTGACAACGGGGGAGTGTCAGCCTGGATTATGGAGATCAAGTCCTAGAGTATATACATCTCCCTCCGACAGTGCAGCACTCCCTCAGTACTGACACCGGGGGAGTGTCGGTCTGGATTATGGAGATCAAATCCCAGAGTATATACATCTCCCTCTGAAAGTGTTGCTGGCCATTCCACAACAACATTTGCTCCTTCATGTACCTTTGTCCCATTTCTTAATCTTTCTCCCATTTCTGAACTTTCTCCACTTTCTGAATCTTTGTCTCCTTTCTGAACCTTTGCCCCCTTTCTGAACATCTGTTCCCCTTCTGAACCTTTATCCCCTTTCTGAATCTTTGTCCCCTTTCTGAACCTTTGCCCACTTTCTGAATCTTTGTCTCCTTTCTGAACCTTTGCCCTCTTTCTGAATCTTTGTCCCCTTTCTGAACCTTTTTCCCCTTTCTGAAACTTTGTCCCCTTTCTGAATCTTTGCCCCGTTTCTGAACCTTTGTCCCCTTTCTGAATCACTGTCCCTTTCTGAACCTTTGTCTCCTTTCTGAACCTTTGTCTCCTTTCTGTACCTTTATTTCCTTTCTGTACCTTTATTTCCTTTCTGAACCTTTGTCTCCTTTCTGAATGTTTGCCCGCTTTCTCAATCTTGTCCCCTTTCTGAACGATTGTTTCCTTTCTGAATCATTGTCTCTTTTCTGAATTTTTGTCCCCTTTCTGAACCTTTGTCTCCTTTCTGAATCTTCGCCCGCTTTCTCAATCTTGTCCCCTTTCTGAACGTTTGTTTCCTTTCTGAACCTTTACCCTCTTTCTGAATCTTTGTCTTCTTTCTGAATCTTTGTCTCCTTTCTGAATGCTTGCCCTCTTTCTGAATTTTTCTCACCTTTCTGAATCTTTGTCTCCTTTCTGAACCCTTCTCCCCTTTCTGAATCTTTGCCCCCTTTCTGAATCTTTGTCCCCTTTCTGAATCTTTCTCCCCTTTCAGAACATTTCTCTCCTTTATGAATCTTTGCCCCCTTTCTGAAACTTTCTCCCCTTTCTGAACCTTTCTCCCCTTTCTGAAACTTTCTCCCCTTTCTGAACCTTTCTCCCCTTTCTGAACCTTTCTCCCCTTTCTGAACCTTTCTCCCCTTTCTGAATCTTTGTCTCCCTTTCTGAATCTTTGTCTCATTTCTGAACCTTTGTCTTCTTTCTCAATCATTCCCCCATTTCTGAACCTTTGTCTCCTTTCTGAATCTTTGTCCCCTTTCTGAATCGTTGCCCCCTTTCTCCCCTTTCTGAACCTTTGTCTCCTTTCTGAACCTTTCCCCTCTTTCTGAACAATTCTCCCCTTTCTGAAACTTTGTCCCCTTTCTGAACCTTTGTCGCCTTTCTGAACCTTTGTCCCCTTTCTGAACCATTGTCCCCTTTCTGAACCTTTGTCTCCTTTCTGAACCTTTGTCTCCTTTCTGAACCTTTGTCTCCTTTCTGAACATTGTCTCCTTTCTGAACCTTGGACTCCTTTCTGAACCTTTCTCTCCTTTCTGAAACTTTGACTCTTTTCTGAATCTTTGCTCCCTTTCTGAATCTTTTGCCCCTTTCTGAACTCTTTGACCCCTTTCTGAATCTTTGTCCTCTTTCTGAATCTTTGTTCCCTTTCTGAATCTTAGTTCCCTTTCTGATGCTTTGTCTCCTTTCTGAATCTTTGTCCTCTTTCTGAATCTTTGTTCCCTTACTGAATCTTTGTTCCCTTACTGAATCTTTGTTCCCTTTCTGAATCTTTGTTCCCTTTCTGAATCTTTGTTCCCTTACTGAATCTTTGTTCCCTTTCTGAAGCTTTGTCTCCTTTCTGAATCTTTGTTCCCTTTCTGAATCTTTGTTCCCTTTCTGAAGCTTTGTTCCCTTTCTGAAGCTTTGTCTCTTTTCTGAATCTTTGTTTCCTTACTGAATCTTTGTTCCCTTTCTGAAGCTTTGTCTCCTTTCTGAATCTTTGTTCCCTTTCTGAAGCTTTGTCTCTTTTCTGAATCTTTGTTCCCTTTCTGAATCTTTGTTCCCTTTCTGAAGCTTTGTCTCCTTTCTGAATCTTTGTTCCCTTTCTGAATCTTTGTTCCCTTTCTGAAGCTTTGTCTCCTTTCTGAATCTTTGTTCCTTTTCTGAAGCTTTGTCTCCTTTCTGAATCTTTGTTCCCTTTCTGAATCTTTGTTCCCTTTCTGAATCTTTGTTCCCTTTCTGAATCTTTGTTCCCTTTCTGAATCTTTGTCCTCTTTCTGAATCTTTGTCCCCTTTCTGAATCTTTGTTCCCTTAGTGAATCTTTGTCCTCTTTCTGAATCTTTGTCCTCTTTCTGAATCTTTGTCCTCTTTCTGAATCTTTGTCCTCTTTCTGAATCTTTGTTCCCTTTCTGAATCTTTGTTCCCTTTCTGAATCTTTGTTCCCTTTCTGAATCTTTGTTCCCTTTCTGAATCTTTGTTCCCTTTCTGAATCTTTGTCTCCTTTCTGAATCTTTGTTCCCTTTCTGAATCTCTGTTCCCTTTCTGAATCTGTGTTCCCTTTCTGAATCTTTGTTCCCTTTCTGAATCTTTGTTCCCTTTCTGAGTCTCTGTTCCCTTTCTGAATCTTTGTCTCCTTTCTGAATCTCTGTTCCCTTTCTGAATCTTTGTTCCCTTTCTGAATCTTTGTTCCCTTTCTGAATCTTTGTTCCCTTTCTGAATCTTTGTTCCCTTTCTGAATCTTTGTTCCCTTTCTGAATCTCTGTTCCCTTTCTGAATCTTGGTCTCCTTTCTGAATCTTTGTTCCCTTTCTGAATCTTTGTTCCCTTTCTGAATCTTTGTTCCCTTTCTGAATCTTTGTTCCCTTTCTGAAGCTTTGTCTCCTTTCTGAAGCTTTGTCTCCTTTCTGAATCTTTGTTCCCTTTCTGAATCTTTGTTCCCTTTCTGAATCTTTGTCTCCTTTCTGAATCTTTGTCTCCTTTCTGAATCTTTGTCTCCTTTCTGAATCTTTGTTCCTTTTCTGAAGCTTTGTCTCCTTTCTGAATCTTTGTTCCCTTTCTGAATCTTTGTTCCCTTTCTGAATCTTTGTCCTCTTTCTGAATCTTTGTCCTCTTTCTGAATCTTTGTTCCCTTACTGAATCTTTGTCCTCTTTCTGAATCTTTGTCCTCTTTCTGAATCTTTGTTCCCTTTCTGAATCTTTGTTCCCTTTCTGAATCTTTGTTCCCTTTCTGAATCTTTGTTCCCTTTCTGAATCTTTGTTCCCTTTCTGAATCTTTGTTCCCTTTCTGAATCTTTGTTCCCTTTCTGAATCTCTGTTCCCTTTCTGAATCTTTGTTCCCTTTCTGAATCTTTGTTCCCTTTCTGAATCTTTGTTCCCTTTCTGAGTCTCTGTTCCCTTTCTGAATCTTTGTCTCCTTTCTGAATCTTTGTCTCCTTTCTGAATCTTTGTCTCCTTTCTGAATCTCTGTTCCCTTTCTGAATCTTTGTTCCCTTTCTGAATCTTTGTGCCCTTTCTGAATCTTTGTTCTCTTTCTGAATCTTTGTTCCCTTTCTGAAGCTTTGTCTCCTTTCTGAAGCTTTGTCTCCTTTCTGAAGCTTTGTCTCCTTTCTGAAGCTTTGTCTCCTTTCTGAAGCTTTGTCTCCTTTCTGAAGCTTTGTCTCCTTTCTGAATCTTTGTTCCCTTTCTGAATCTTTGTTCCCTTTCTGAATCTCTGTTCCCTTTCTGAATCTTGGTCTCCTTTCTGAACCTTTGCCCCCTTTCTGAACATCTGTTCCCCTTCTGAACCTTTGTTCCCTTTCTGAATCTTTGTCCCCTTTCTGAATCTTTGTCCCCTTTCTGAATCTTTGTCCCCTTTCTGAATCTTTGTCTTCTTTCTGAATCTTTGTCTCCTTTCTGAATGCTTGCCCTCTTTCTGAATTTTTCTCACCTTTCTGAATCTTTGTCTCCTTTCTGAATCATTGTTCCCTTTCTGAATTTTTGCCCCCCTTCTGAACCCTTGTCTCCTTTCTGAACCTTTGTTCACTTTCTGAACCCTTCTCCCCTTTTGAATCTTTGCCCCCTTTCTGAATCTTTGTCCCCTTTCTGAATCTTTGTCCCCTTTCTGAATCTTTCTCTCCTTTCTGAACTTTTCTCCCCTTTCTGAACCTTTCTCCCCTTTCTGAACCTTTCTCCCCTTTCTGAACCTTTGTCTCATTTCTGAACCTTTGTCTTCTTTCTCAATCATTCTCCCATTTCTGAACCTTTGTCTCCTTTCTGAATCTTTGTCCCCTTTCTGAATCGTTGCCCCCTTTCTCCCCTTTCTGAACCTTTGTCTCCTTTCTGAACCTTTGTCTCCTTTCTGAACCTTTCCCCTCTTTCTGAACAATTCTCCCCTTTCTGAAACTTTGTCCCCTTTCTGAAACTTTGTTCCCTTTCTGAACCTTTGTCCTCTTTCTGAATCTTTGTCCTCTTTCTGAATCTTTGTTCCCTTTCTGAATCTTTGTTCCCTTTCTGAAGCTTTGTCTCCTTTCTGAATCTTTGTTCCCTTTCTGAATCTTTGTTCCCTTTCTGAATCTTTGTCCTCTTTCTGAATCTTTGTTCCCTTACTGAATCTTTGTTCCCTTACTGAATCTTTGTTCCCTTTCTGAATCTTTGTTCCCTTTCTGAATCTTTGTTCCCTTACTGAATCTTTGTTCCCTTTCTGAAGCTTTGTCTCCTTTCTGAATCTTTGTTCCCTTTCTGAATCTTTGTTCCCTTTCTGAAGCTTTGTTCCCTTTCTGAAGCTTTGTCTCTTTTCTGAATCTTTGTTTCCTTACTGAATCTTTGTTCCCTTTCCGAAGCTTTGTCTCCTTTCTGAATCTTTGTTCCCTTTCTGAAGCTTTGTCTCTTTTCTGAATCTTTGTTCCCTTTCTGAATCTTTGTTCCCTTTCTGAAGCTTTGTCTCCTTTCTGAATCTTTGTTCCCTTTCTGAATCTTTGTTCCCTTTCTGAAGCTTTGTCTCCTTTCTGAATCTTTGTTCCTTTTCTGAAGCTTTGTCTCCTTTCTGAATCTTTGTTCCCTTTCTGAATCTTTGTTCCCTTTCTGAATCTTTGTTCCCTTTCTGAATCTTTGTTCCCTTTCTGAATCTTTGTCCTCTTTCTGAATCTTTGTCCCCTTTCTGAATCTTTGTTCCCTTAGTGAATCTTTGTCCTCTTTCTGAATCTTTGTCCTCTTTCTGAATCTTTGTCCTCTTTCTGAATCTTTGTCCTCTTTCTGAATCTTTGTTCCCTTTCTGAATCTTTGTTCCCTTTCTGAATCTTTGTTCCCTTTCTGAATCTTTGTTCCCTTTCTGAATCTTTGTTCCCTTTCTGAATCTTTGTTCCCTTTCTGAATCTTTGTTCCCTTTCTGAATCTTTGTTCCCTTTCTGAATCTTTGTCTCCTTTCTGAATCTTTGTTCCCTTTCTGAATCTCTGTTCCCTTTCTGAATCTGTGTTCCCTTTCTGAATCTTTGTTCCCTTTCTGAATCTTTGTTCCCTTTCTGAGTCTCTGTTCCCTTTCTGAATCTTTGTCTCCTTTCTGAATCTCTGTTCCCTTTCTGAATCTTTGTTCCCTTTCTGAATCTTTGTTCCCTTTCTGAATCTTTGTTCCCTTTCTGAATCTTTGTTCCCTTTCTGAATCTCTGTTCCCTTTCTGAATCTTGGTCTCCTTTCTGAATCTTTGTTCCCTTTCTGAATCTTTGTTCCCTTTCTGAATCTTTGTTCCCTTTCTGAATCTTTGTTCCCTTTCTGAAGCTTTGTCTCCTTTCTGAATCTTTGTTCCCTTTCTGAATCTTTGTTCCCTTTCTGAATCTTTGTCTCCTTTCTGAATCTTTGTCTCCTTTCTGAATCTTTGTTCCTTTTCTGAAGCTTTGTCTCCTTTCTGAATCTTTGTTCCCTTTCTGAATCTTTGTTCCCTTTCTGAATCTTTGTCCTCTTTCTGAATCTTTGTCCTCTTTCTGAATCTTTGTTCCCTTACTGAATCTTTGTCCTCTTTCTGAATCTTTGTCCTCTTTCTGAATCTTTGTTCCCTTTCTGAATCTTTGTTCCCTTTCTGAATCTTTGTTCCCTTTCTGAATCTTTGTTCCCTTTCTGAATCTTTGTCTCCTTTCTGAATCTTTGTTCCCTTTCTGAATCTTTGTTCCCTTTCTGAATCTCTGTTCCCTTTCTGAATCTTTGTTCCCTTTCTGAATCTTTGTTCCCTTTCTGAATCTTTGTTCCCTTTCTGAGTCTCTGTTCCCTTTCTGAATCTTTGTCTCCTTTCTGAATCTTTGTCTCCTTTCTGAATCTTTGTCTCCTTTCTGAATCTCTGTTCCCTTTCTGAATCTTTGTTCCCTTTCTGAATCTTTGTGCCCTTTCTGAATCTTTGTTCTCTTTCTGAATCTTTGTTCCCTTTCTGAAGCTTTGTCTCCTTTCTGAAGCTTTGTCTCCTTTCTGAAGCTTTGTCTCCTTTCTGAATCTTTGTTCCCTTTCTGAATCTTTGTTCCCTTTCTGAATCTCTGTTCCCTTTCTGAATCTTTGTTCCCTTTCTGAATCTTTGTTCCCTTTCTGAAGCTTTGTCTCCTTTCTGAAGCTTTGTCTCCTTTCTGAAGCTTTGTCTCCTTTCTGAAGCTTTGTCTCCTTTCTGAAGCTTTGTCTCCTTTCTGAATCTTTGTTCCCTTTCTGAATCTTTGTTCCCTTTCTGAATCTCTGTTCCCTTTCTGAATCTTGGTCTCCTTTCTGAACCTTTGCCCCCTTTCTGAACATCTGTTCCCCTTCTGAACCTTTGTTCCCCTTCTGAACCTTTGTTCCCTTTCTGAATCTTTGTCCCCTTTCTGAATCTTTGTCCCCTTTCTGAATCTTTGTCCCCTTTCTGAATCTTTGTCTTCTTTCTGAATCTTTGTCTCCTTTCTGAATGCTTGCCCTCTTTCTGAATTTTTCTCACCTTTCTGAATCTTTGTCTCCTTTCTGAATCATTGTTCCCTTTCTGAATTTTTGCCCCCCTTCTGAACCCTTGTCTCCTTTCTGAACCTTTGTTCACTTTCTGAACCCTTCTCCCCTTTTGAATCTTTGCCCCCTTTCTGAATCTTTGTCCCCTTTCTGAATCTTTGTCCCCTTTCTGAATCTTTGTCCCCTTTCTGAATCTTTCTCTCCTTTCTGAACTTTTCTCCCCTTTCTGAACCTTTCTCCCCTTTCTGAACCTTTCTCCCCTTTCTGAACCTTTCTCCCCTTTCTGAATCTTTGTCTCATTTCTGAACCTTTGTCTTCTTTCTCAATCATTCTCCCATTTCTGAACCTTTGTCTCCTTTCTGAATCTTTGTCCCCTTTCTGAATCGTTGCCCCCTTTCTCCCCTTTCTGAACCTTTGTCTCCTTTCTGAACCTTTGTCTCCTTTCTGAACCTTTCCCCTCTTTCTGTACAATTCTCCCCTTTCTGAAACTTTGTCCCCTTTCTGAAACTTTGTTCCCTTTCTGAACCTTTGTCCCCTTTCTGAAACTTTGTCCCCTTTCTGAAACTTTGTCCCCTTTCTGAACCTTTGTCCCCTTTCTGAACCTTTGTCCCCTTTCTGAAACTTTGTCTCCTTTCTGAACCTTTGTCTCCTTTCTGAACCTTTGTCTCCTTTCTGAACCTTTGTCTCCTTTCTGAACCTTTGTCTCCTTTCTGAACCTTGGACCCCTTTCTGAACCTTTGTCTCCTTTCTGAAACATTGACCCCTTTCTGAATCTTTGCCCCCTTTCTGAATCTTTGTGCCCTTTCTAAACCTTTCTCCCCTTTCTGAATCTTTGTCTCCTTTCTGAATCTTTGTCTCCTTTCTGAATCTTTGTTCCCTTTCTGAATCTTTGTTCCCTTTCTGAATCTTTGTTCCCTTTCTGAATCTTTGTTCCCTTTCTGAAGCTTTGTCTCCTTTCTGAAGCTTTGTCTCCTTTCTGAATCTTTGTTCCCTTTCTGAATCTTTGTTCCCTTTCTGAGTCTCTGTTCCCTTTCTGAATCTTTGTCCTCTTTCTGAATCTTAGTTCCCTTTCTGAATCTTTGTCTCCTTTCTGAAGCTTTGTCTCCTTTCTGAATCTTTGTTCCCTTTCTGAATCTTTGTTCCCTTTCTGAATCTTTGTTCCCTTTCTGAATCTTTGTTCCCTTTCTGAATCTTTGTTCCCTTTCTGAAGCTTTGTCTCCTTTCTGAATCTTTGTCTCCTTTCTGAATCTTTGTCTCCTTTCTGAATCTTTGTTCCCTTTCTGAATCTTTGTCTCCTTTCTGAATCTTTGTCCTCTTTCTGAATCTTTGTTCCCTTTCTGAATCTTTGTTCCCTTTCTGAAACTTTGTTCCCTTTCTGAATCTTTGTTCACTTTCTGAATCTTTGTTCCCTTTCTGAATATTTGTTCCCTTTCTGAATCTTTGTTCCCTTTCTGAATCTTTGTTCCCTTTCTGAATCTTTGTTCCCTTTCTGAATCTTTGTTCCCTTTCTGAATCCTTGTCTCCTTTCTGAATCTTTGTCTCCTTTCTGAATCTTTGTTCCCTTTCTGAATCTTTGTTCCCTTTCTGAATCTTTGTTCCCTTTCTGAATCTTTGTTCCCTTTCTGAATCTTTGTTCCCTTTCTGAAGCTTTGTCTCCTTTCTGAATCTTTGTTCCCTTTCTGAATCTTTTTTCCCTTACTGAGTCTCTGTTCCCTTTCTGAATCTTTGTCCTCTTTCTGAATCTTTGTCCTCTTTCTGAATCTTTGTTCCCTTTCTGAATCTTTTATCCTCTTTCTGAATCTTTGTTCCCTTTCTGAATCTTTGTTCCCTTTCTGAATCTTTGTTCCCTTTCTGAATCTTTGTTCCCTTTCTGAATCTTTGACCCCTTTCTGAATCATTGTTCCCTTTCTGAAGCTTTGTTCCCTTTCTGAATCTTTTATCCTCTTTCTGAATCTTTGTTCCCTTTCTGAATCTTTGTTCCCTTTCTGAATCTTTGTTCCCTTTCTGAATCTTTGTTCCCTTTCTGAATCTTTGTTCCCTTTCTGAATCTTTTTTCCCTTACTGAATCTTTGTTCCCTTTCTGAAGCTTTGTCTCCTTTCTGAATCTTTGTTCCCTTACTGAATCTTTGTTCCCTTTCTGAAGCTTTGTCTCCTTTCTGAATCTTTGTTCCCTTTCTGAATCTTTGTTCCCTTTCTGAAACTTTGTTCGCTTTCTGAATCTTTGTTCGCTTTCTGAATCTTTGTTCCCTTTCTGAATCTTTGTCCTCTTTCTGAATCTTTGTTCCCTTTCTGAATCTTTGTTCCCTTTCTGAATCTTTGTTCCCTTTCTGAATCTTTGTCTCCTTTCTGAATCTTTGTCTCCTTTCTGAATCTTTGTTCCCTTTCTGAATCTTTGTTCCCTTTCTGAATCTTTGTTCCCTTTCTGAATCTTTGTTCCCTTTCTGAATCTTTGTTCCCTTTCTGAATCTTTGTTCCCTTTCTGAATCTTTGTTCCCTTTCTGAATCTTTGTTCCCTTTCTGAAGCTTTGTCTCCTTTCTGAATCTTTGTTCCCTTTCTGAATCTTTGTTCCCTTTCTGAGTCTCTGTTCCCTTTCTGAATCTTTGTCCTCTTTCTGAATCTTTGTCCTCTTTCTGAATCTTTGTTCCCTTTCTGAATCTTTGTTCCCTTTCTGAGTCTCTGTTCCCTTTCTGAATCTTTGTCCTCTTTCTGAATCTTTGTCCTCTTTCTGAATCTTTGTTCCCTTTCTGAATCTTTGTTCCCTTTCTGAGTCTGTGTTCCCTTTCTGAATCTTTGTCCTCTTTCTGAATCTTTGTCCTCTTTCTGAATCTTTGTTCCCTTTCTGAATCTTTGTTCCCTTTCTGAATCTTTGTTCCCTTTCTGAATCTTTGTTCCCTTTCTGAATCTTTGTCTCCTTTCTGAAGCTTTGTCTCCTTTCTGAATCTTTGTTCCCTTTCTGAATCTTTGTTCCCTTTCTGAATCTTTGTTCCCTTTCTGAATCTTTGTTCCCTTTCTGAATCTTTGTTCCCTTTCTGAATCTTTGTTCCCTTTCTGAATCTTTGTCTCCTTTCTGAATCTTTGTCCCCTTTCTGAATCTTTGTTCCCTTTCTGAATCTTTGTTCCCTTTCTGAATCTTTGTTCCCTTTCTGAATCTTTGTTCCCTTTCTGAATCTTTGTTCCCTTTCTGAAGCTTTGTCTCCTTTCTGAATCTTTGTTCCCTTTCTGAATCTTTGTTCCCTTTCTGAATCTTTGTTCCCTTTCTGAGTCTCTGTTCCCTTTCTGAATCTTTGTTCCCTTTCTGAATCTTTGTCTCCTTTCTGAATCTTTGTCTCCTTTCTGAATCTTTGTTCCCTTTCTGAATCTTTTCCTCTTTCTGAATCTTTGTCCTCTTTCTGAATCTTTGTTCTCTTTCTGAATCTTTGTTCCCTTTCTGAATCTTTGTCTCCTTTCTGAATCTTTGTCCCCTTTCTGAATCTTTGTCCCCTTTCTGAATCTTTGTCCCCTTTCTGAATCTTTGTCCCCTTTCTGAATCTTTGTTCCCTTTCTGAATCTTTGTTCCCTTTCTGAATCTTTGTTCCCTTTCTGAATCTTTGTCCCCTTTCTGAGTCTCTGTTCCCTTTCTGAAGCTTTGTCTTCTTTCTGAATCTTTGTTCCCTTTCTGAATCTTTGTTCCCTTTCTGAATCTTTGTTCCCTTTCTGAATCTTTGTTCCCTTTCTGAATCTTTGTTCCCTTTCTGAATCTTTGTTCCCTTTCTGAATCTTTGTTCCCTTTCTGAATCTTTGTTCCCTTTCTGAATCTTTGTTCCCTTTCTGAATCTTTGTTCCCTTTCTGAATCTTTGTCCTCTTTCTGAATCTTTGTTCCCTTTCTGAATCATTGTTCCCTTTCTGAATCTTTGTTCCCTTTCTGAATCTTTGTTCCCTTTCTGAATCTTTGTCCTCTTTCTGAATCTTTGTTCCCTTTCTGAATCATTGTTCCCTTTCTGAATCATTGTTCCCTTTCTGAAGCTTTGTTCCCTTTCTGAATCTTTTATCCTCTTTCTGAATCTTTGTTCCCTTTCTGAATCTTTGTTCCCTTTCTGAATCTTTGTTCCCTTTCTGAATCTTTGTTCCCTTTCTGAATCTTTGTTCCCTTTCTGAATCTTTGACCCCTTTCTGAATCATTGTTCCCTTTCTGAAGCTTTGTTCCCTTTCTGAATCTTTTATCCTCTTTCTGAATCTTTGTTCCCTTTCTGAATCTTTGTTCCCTTTCTGAATCTTTGTTCCCTTTCTGAATCTTTGTTCCCTTTCTGAATCTTTGTTCCCTTTCTGAATCTTTTTTCCCTTACTGAATCTTTGTTCCCTTTCTGAAGCTTTGTCTCCTTTCTGAATCTTTGTTCCCTTACTGAATCTTTGTTCCCTTTCTGAAGCTTTGTCTCCTTTCTGAATCTTTGTTCCCTTTCTGAATCTTTGTTCCCTTTCTGAAACTTTGTTCGCTTTCTGAATCTTTGTTCGCTTTCTGAATCTTTGTTCCCTTTCTGAATCTTTGTCCTCTTTCTGAATCTTTGTTCCCTTTCTGAATCTTTGTTCCCTTTCTGAATCTTTGTTCCCTTTCTGAATCTTTGTCTCCTTTCTGAATCTTTGTCCCCTTTCTGAATCTTTGTTCCCTTTCTGAATCTTTGTTCCCTTTCTGAATCTTTGTTCCCTTTCTGAATCTTTGTTCCCTTTCTGAATCTTTGTTCCCTTTCTGAATCTTTGTTCCCTTTCTGAATCTTTGTTCCCTTTCTGAAGCTTTGTCTCCTTTCTGAATCTTTGTTCCCTTTCTGAATCTTTGTTCCCTTTCTGAGTCTCTGTTCCCTTTCTGAATCTTTGTCCTCTTTCTGAATCTTTGTCCTCTTTCTGAATCTTTGTTCCCTTTCTGAATCTTTGTTCCCTTTCTGAGTCTGTGTTCCCTTTCTGAATCTTTGTCTCCATTCTGAATCTTTGTCTCCTTTCTGAAGCTTTGTCTCCTTTCTGAAGCTTTGTCTCCTTTCTGAATCTTTGTTCCCTTTCTGAATCTTTGTTCCCTTTCTGAATCTTTGTTCCCTTTCTGAATCTTTGTTCCCTTTCTGAATCTTTGTTCCCTTTCTGAATCTTTGTTCCCTTTCTGAATCTTTGTTCCCTTTCTGAATCTTTGTCTCCTTTCTGAATCTTTGTCCCCTTTCTGAATCTTTGTTCCCTTTCTGAATCTTTGTTCCCTTTCTGAATCTTTGTTCCCTTTCTGAATCTTTGTTCCCTTTCTGAATCTTTGTTCCCTTTCTGAATCTTTGTTCCCTTTCTGAAGCTTTGTCTCCTTTCTGAATCTTTGTTCCCTTTCTGAATCTTTGTTCCCTTTCTGAATCTTTGTTCCCTTTCTGAATCTTTGTTCCCTTTCTGAATCTTTGTTCCCTTTCTGAATCTTTGTCCTCTTTCTGAATCTTTGTTCCCTTTCTGAATCATTGTTCCCTTTCTGAATCTTTGTTCCCTTTCTGAATCTTTGTTCCCTTTCTGAATCTTTGTCCTCTTTCTGAATCTTTGTTCCCTTTCTGAATCATTGTTCCCTTTCTGAATCATTGTTCCCTTTCTGAAGCTTTGTTCCCTTTCTGAATCTTTTATCCTCTTTCTGAATCTTTGTTCCCTTTCTGAATCTTTGTTCCCTTTCTGAATCTTTGTTCCCTTTCTGAATCTTTGTTCCCTTTCTGAATCTTTGTTCCCTTTCTGAATCTTTGACCCCTTTCTGAATCTTTGACCCCTTTCTGAATCATTGTTCCCTTTCTGAAGCTTTGTTCCCTTTCTGAATCTTTTATCCTCTTTCTGAATCTTTGTTCCCTTTCTGAATCTTTGTTCCCTTTCTGAATCTTTGTTCCCTTTCTGAATCTTTGTTCCCTTTCTGAATCTTTGTTCCCTTTCTGAATCTTTGTTCCCTTTCTGAATCTTTGTCCCCTTTCTGAATCTTTGTTCCCTTTCTGAATCTTTTATCCTCTTTCTGAATCTTTGTTCCCTTTCTGAATCTTTGTTCCCTTTCTGAATCTTTGTTCCCTTTCTGAATCTTTGTTCCCTTTCTGAATCTTTGTTCCCTTTCTGAATCTTTTTTCCCTTACTGAATCTTTGTTCCCTTTCTGAAGCTTTGTCTCCTTTCTGAATCTTTGTTCCCTTACTGAATCTTTGTTCCCTTTCTGAAGCTTTGTCTCCTTTCTGAATCTTTGTTCCCTTTCTGAATCTTTGTTCCCTTTCTGAAACTTTGTTCGCTTTCTGAATCTTTGTTCGCTTTCTGAATCTTTGTTCCCTTTCTGAATCTTTGTCCTCTTTCTGAATCTTTGTTCCCTTTCTGAATCTTTGTTCCCTTTCTGAATCTTTGTTCCCTTTCTGAATCTTTGTCTCCTTTCTGAATCTTTGTCCCCTTTCTGAATCTTTGTTCCCTTTCTGAATCTTTGTTCCCTTTCTGAATCTTTGTTCCCTTTCTGAATCTTTGTTCCCTTTCTGAATCTTTGTTCCCTTTCTGAATCTTTGTTCCCTTTCTGAATCTTTGTTCCCTTTCTGAAGCTTTGTCTCCTTTCTGAATCTTTGTTCCCTTTCTGAATCTTTGTTCCCTTTCTGAGTCTCTGTTCCCTTTCTGAATCTTTGTCCTCTTTCTGAATCTTTGTCCTCTTTCTGAATCTTTGTTCCCTTTCTGAATCTTTGTTCCCTTTCTGAGTCTGTGTTCCCTTTCTGAATCTTTGTCTCCATTCTGAATCTTTGTCTCCTTTCTGAAGCTTTGTCTCCATTCTGAATCTTTGTCTCCTTTCTGAAGCTTTGTCTCCTTTCTGAAGCTTTGTCTCCTTTCTGAATCTTTGTTCCCTTTCTGAATCTTTGTTCCCTTTCTGAATCTTTGTTCCCTTTCTGAATCTTTGTTCCCTTTCTGAATCTTTGTTCCCTTTCTGAATCTTTGTTCCCTTTCTGAATCTTTGTCTCCTTTCTGAATCTTTGTCCCCTTTCTGAATCTTTGTTCCCTTTCTGAATCTTTGTTCCCTTTCTGAATCTTTGTTCCCTTTCTGAATCTTTGTTCCCTTTCTGAATCTTTGTTCCCTTTCTGAATCTTTGTTCCCTTTCTGAATCTTTGTTCCCTTTCTGAAGCTTTGTCTCCTTTCTGAATCTTTGTTCCCTTTCTGAATCTTTGTTCCCTTTCTGAATCTTTGTTCCCTTTCTGAGTCTCTGTTCCCTTTCTGAATCTTTGTTCCCTTTCTGAATCTTTGTCTCCTTTCTGAATCTTTGTCTCCTTTCTGAATCTTTGTTCCCTTTCTGAATCTTTTCCTCTTTCTGAATCTTTGTCCTCTTTCTGAATCTTTGTTCTCTTTCTGAATCTTTGTTCCCTTTCTGAATCTTTGTCTCCTTTCTGAATCTTTGTCCCCTTTCTGAATCTTTGTCCCCTTTCTGAATCTTTGTCCCCTTTCTGAATCTTTGTCCCCTTTCTGAATCTTTGTTCCCTTTCTGAATCTTTGTTCCCTTTCTGAATCTTTGTTCCCTTTCTGAATCTTTGTCCCCTTTCTGAGTCTCTGTTCCCTTTCTGAAGCTTTGTCTTCTTTCTGAATCTTTGTTCCCTTTCTGAATCTTTGTTCCCTTTCTGAAGCTTTGTCTCCTTTCTGAATCTTTGTTCCCTTTCTGAATCTTTGTTCCCTTTCTGAATCTTTGTTCCCTTTCTGAATCTTTGTTCCCTTTCTGAATCTTTGTTCCCTTTCTGAATCTTTGTTCCCTTTCTGAATCTTTGTTCCCTTTCTGAATCTTTGTCCTCTTTCTGAATCTTTGTTCCCTTTCTGAATCATTGTTCCCTTTCTGAATCATTGTTCCCTTTCTGAATCTTTGTTCCCTTTCTGAATCTTTGTTCCCTTTCTGAATCTTTGTCCTCTTTCTGAATCTTTGTTCCCTTTCTGAATCATTGTTCCCTTTCTGAATCATTGTTCCCTTTCTGAAGCTTTGTTCCCTTTCTGAATCTTTTATCCTCTTTCTGAATCTTTGTTCCCTTTCTGAATCTTTGTTCCCTTTCTGAATCTTTGTTCCCTTTCTGAATCTTTGTTCCCTTTCTGAATCTTTGTTCCCTTTCTGAATCTTTGACCCCTTTCTGAATCATTGTTCCCTTTCTGAAGCTTTGTTCCCTTTCTGTATCTTTTATCCTCTTTCTGAATCTTTGTTCCCTTTCTGAATCTTTGTTCCCTTTCTGAATCTTTGTTCCCTTTCTGAATCTTTGTTCCCTTTCTGAATCTTTGTTCCCTTTCTGAATCTTTGTTCCCTTTCTGAATCTTTGTTCCCTTTCTGAATCTTTGTTCCCTTTCTGAATCTTTGTTCCCTTTCTGAATCTTTGTCCTCTTTCTGAATCTTTGTTCCCTTTCTGAATCATTGTTCCCTTTCTGAAGCTTTGTTCCCTTTCTGAAGCTTTGTCTCCTTTCTGAATCTTTGTTCCCTTTCTGAATCTTTGTTCCCTTTCTGAATCTTTGTTCCCTTTCTGAATCTTTGTTCCCTTTCTGAATCTTTGTTCCCTTTCTGAAGCTTTGTCTCCTTTCTGAATCTTTGTTCCCTTACTGAATCTTTGTTCCCTTACTGAATCTTTGTTCCCTTTCTGAAGCTTTGTCTCCTTTCTGAAGCTTTGTCTCCTTTCTGAAGCTTTGTCTCCTTTCTGAAGCTTTGTCTCCTTTCTGAATCTTTGTTCCCTTTCTGAAGATTTGTCTCCTTTCTGAATCTCTGTTCCCTTTCTGAATCTTTGTTCCCTTTCTGAATCTTTGTCTCCTTTCTGAATCTTTGTTCCCTTACTGAATCTTTGATCCCTTTCTGAATCTTTGTCTCCTTTCTGAATCTTTGTCCCCTTTCTGAATCTTTGTTCCCTTTCTGAAACTTTGTTCCTTTTCTGAATCTTTGTTCGCTTTCTGAATCTTTGTTCCCTTTCTGAATCTTTGTCCTCTTTCTGAATCTTTGTTCCCTTTCTGAATCTTTGTTCCCTTTCTGAATCTTTGTTCCCTTTCTGAATCTTTGTCTCCTTTCTGAATCTTTGTCTCCTTTCTGAATCTTTGTTCCCTTTCTGAATCTTTGTTCCCTTTCTGAATCTTTGTTCCCTTTCTGAATCTTTGTTCCCTTTCTGAATCTTTGTTCCCTTTCTGAATCTTTGTTCCCTTTCTGAAGCTTTGTTCCCTTTCTGAAGCTTTGTTCCCTTTCTGAAGCTTTGTCTCCTTTCTGAATCTTTGTTCCCTTTCTGAGTCTCTGTTCCCTTTCTGAATCTTTGTCCTCTTTCTGAATCTTTGTTCCCTTTCTGAATCTTTGTTCCCTTTCTGAATCTTTGTTCCCTTTCTGAATCTTTGTTCCCTTTCTGAATCTTTGTCTCCTTTCTGAATCTTTGTTCCCTTTCTGAATCTTTGTTCCCTCTCTGAATCTTTGTTCCCTTTCTCAATCTTTGTACCCTTTCTGAATCTTTGTTCCCTTTCTGAAGCTTTGTCTCCTTTCTGAATCTTTGTTCCCTTTCTGAATCTTCGTTCCCTTTCTGAGTCTCTGTTCCCTTTCTGAATCTTTGTTCCCTTTCTGAATCTTTGTTCCCTTTCTGAGTCTCTGTTCCCTTTCTGAATCTTTGTCCTCTTTCTGAATCTTTGTTCCCTTTCTGAATCTTTGTTCCCTTTCTGAATCTTTGTTCCCTTTCTGAATCTTTGTTCCCTTTCTGAATCTTTGTTCCCTTTCTGAGTCTCTGTTCCCTTTCTGAATCTTTGTCCTCTTTCTGAATCTTTGTTCCCTTTCTGAATCTTTGTTCCCTTTCTGAAGCTTTGTCTCCTTTCTGAATCTTTGTTCCCTTTCTGAATCTTTGTTCCCTTTCTGAATCTTTGTTCCCTTTCTGAATCTTTGTTCCCTTTCTGAGTCTCTGTTCCCTTTCTGAATCTTTGTTCCCTTTCTGAATCTTTGTCTCCTTTCTGAATCTTTGTCTCCTTTCTGAATCTTTGTCTCCTTTCTGAATCTTTGTTCCCTTTCTGAATCTTTGTTCCCTTTCTGAATCTTTGTTCCCTTTCTGAATCTTTGTTCCCTTTCTGAAGCTTTGTCTCCTTTCTGAAGCTTTGTCTCCTTTCTGAATCTTTGTTCCCTTTCTGAATCTTTGTTCCCTTTCTGAGTCTCTGTTCCCTTTCTGAATCTTTGTTCCCTTTCTGAATCTTTGTCTCCTTTCTGAATCATTGTTCCCTTTCTGAATCTTTGTTCCCTTTCTGAATCTTTGTCCTCTTTCTGAATCTTTGTCCTCTTTCTGAATCTTTGTTCTCTTTCTGAATCTTTGTTCCCTTTCTGAATCTTTGTCTCCTTTCTGAATCTTTGTCCCCTTTCTGAATCTTTGTCCCCTTTCTGAATCTTTGTCCCCTTTCTGAATCTTTGTCCCCTTTCTGAATCTTTGTTCCCTTTCTGAATCTTTGTTCCCTTTCTGAATCTTTGTTCCCTTTCTGAATCTTTGTCCCCTTTCTGAGTCTCTGTTCCCTTTCTGAAGCTTTGTCCTCTTTCTGAAGCTTTGTCCTCTTTCTGAATCTTTGTTCCCTTTCTGAATCTTTGTTCCCTTTCTGAATCTTTGTTCCCTTTCTGAATCTTTGTTCCCTTTCTGAATCTTTGTTCCCTTTCTGAATCTTTGTTCCCTTTCTGAATCTTTGTTCCCTTTCTGAATCGTTGTTCCCTTTCTGAAGCTTTGTTCCCTTTCTGAAGCTTTGTCCTCTTTCTGAATCTTTGTTCCCTTTCTGAATCATTGTTCCCTTTCTGAATCTTTGTTCCCTTTCTGAATCTTTGTTCCCTTTCTGAATCTTTGACCCCTTTCTGAATCATTGTTCCCTTTCTGAAGCTTTGTTCCCTTTCTGAATCTTTTATCCTCTTTCTGAATCTTTGTTCCCTTTCTGAATCTTTGTTCCCTTTCTGAATCTTTGTTCCCTTTCTGAATCTTTGTTCCCTTTCTGAATCTTTGTTCCCTTTCTGAATCTTTGACCCCTTTCTGAATCATTGTTCCCTTTCTGAAGCTTTGTTCCCTTTCTGAATCTTTTATCCTCTTTCTGAATCTTTGTTCCCTTTCTGAATCTTTGTTCCCTTTCTGAATCTTTGTTCCCTTTCTGAATATTTGTTCCCTTTCTGAATCTTTGTTCCCTTTCTGAATCTTTGTTCCCTTTCTGAATCTTTGTTCCCTTTCTGAATCTTTGTTCCCTTTCTGAATCTTTGTCCTCTTTCTGAATCTTTGTTCCCTTTCTGAATCATTGTTCCCTTTCTGAAGCTTTGTTCCCTTTCTGAAGCTTTGTCTCCTTTCTGAATCTTTGTTCCCTTTCTGAATCTTTGTTCCCTTTCTGAAGCTTTGTTCCCTTTCTTAAGCTTTGTCTCCTTTCTGAATCTTTGTTCCCTTTCTGAATCTTTGTTCCCTTTCTGAATCTTTGTTCCCTTTCTGAATCTTTGTTCCCTTTCTGAAGCTTTGTCTCCTTTCTGAATCTTTGTTCCCTTACTGAATCTTTGTTCCCTTACTGAATCTTTGTTCCCTTTCTGAAGCTTTGTCTCCTTTCTGAATCTTTGTTCCCTTTCTGAAGCTTTGTCTCCTTTCTGAATCTTTGTTCCCTTTCTGAAGCTTTGTCTCCTTTCTGAATCTCTGTTCCCTTTCTGAATCTTTGTTCCCTTTCTGAATCTTTGTCTCCTTTCTGAATCTTTGTTCCCTTACTGAATCTTTGATCCCTTTCTGAATCTTTGTCTCCTTTCTGAATCTTTGTCCCCTTTCTGAATCTTTGTTCCCTTTCTGAAACTTTGTTCCTTTTCTGAATCTTTGTTCGCTTTCTGAATCTTTGTTCCCTTTCTGAATCTTTGTCCTCTTTCTGAATCTTTGTTCCCTTTGTGAATCTTTGTTCCCTTTCTGAATCTTTGTTCCCTTTCTGAATCTTTGTCTCCTTTCTGAATCTTTGTCTCCTTTCTGAATCTTTGTCTCCTTTCTGAATCTTTGTTCCCTTTCTGAATCTTTGTTCCCTTTCTGAATCTTTGTTCCCTTTCTGAATCTTTGTTCCCTTTCTGAATCTTTGTTCCCTTTCTGAATCTTTGTTCCCTTTCTGAAGCTTTGTTCCCTTTCTGAAGCTTTGTTCCCTTTCTGAAGCTTTGTCTCCTTTCTGAAGCTTTGTTCCCTTTCTGAATCTTCGTTCCCTTTCTGAGTCTCTGTTCCCTTTCTGAATCTTTGTCCCCTTTCTGAATCTTTGTTCCCTTTCTGAATCTTTGTTCCCTTTCTGAATCTTTGTTCCCTTTCTGAAGCTTGTCTCCTTTCTGAATCTTTGTTCCCTTTCTGAATCTTTGTTCCCTTTCTGAATCTTTGTTCCCTTTCTGAGTCTCTGTTCCCTTTCTGAATCTTTGTCCTCTTTCTGAATCTTTGTTCCCTTTCTGAATCTTTGTTCCCTTTCTGAAGCTTTGTCTCCTTTCTGAATCTTTGTTCCATTTCTGAATCTTTGTTCCCTTTCTGAATCTTTGTTCCCTTTCTGAATCTTTGTTCCCTTTCTGAATCTTTGTCTCCTTTCTGAATCTTTGTCCCCTTTCTGAATCTTTGTTCCCTTTCTGAATCTTTGTTCCCTTTCTGAATCTTTGTTCCCTTTCTGAATCTTTGTTCCCTTTCTGAATCTTTGTTCCCTTTCTGAATCTTTGTTCCCTTTCTGAATCTTTGTCTCCTTTCTGAATCTTTGTCTCCTTTCTGAATCTTTGTTCCCTTTCTGAATCTTTGTTCCCTTTCTGAATCTTTGTTCCCTTTCTGAGTCTCTGTTCCCTTTCTGAATCTTTGTCTCCTTTCTGAATCTTTGTCTCCTTTCTGAATCTTTGTCTCCTTTCTGAATCTTTGTCTCCTTTCTGAATCTTTGTTCCCTTTCTGAATCTTTGTTCCCTTTCTGAATCTTTGTTCCCTTTCTGAATCTTTGTTCCCTTTCTGAATCTTTGTTCCCTTTCTGAATCTTTGTTCCCTTTCTGAAGCTTTGTCTCCTTTCTGAAGCTTTGTCTCCTTTCTGAATCTTTGTTCCCTTTCTGAATCTTTGTTTGCTTTCTGAGTCTCTGTTCCCTTTCTGAATCTTTGTTGCCTTTCTGAATCTTTGTCTCCTTTCTGAATCTTTGTTCCCTTTCTGAATCTTTGTTCCCTTTCTGAATCTTTGTCCTCTTTCTGAATCTTTGTCCTCTTTCTGAATCTTTGTTCCCTTTCTGAATCTTTGTCCCCTTTCTGAATCTTTGTCCCCTTTCTGAATCTTTGTCCCCTTTCTGAATCTTTGTCCCCTTTCTGAATCTTTGTCCCCTTTCTGAATCTTTGTTCCCTTTCTGAATCTTTGTTCCCTTTCTGAATCTTTGTTCCCTTTCTGAATCTTTGTTCCCTTTCTGAATCTTTGTTCCCTTTCTGAATCTTTGTTCCCTTTCTGAAGCTTTGTCTCCTTTCTGAAGCTTTGTCTCCTTTCTGAATCTTTGTTCCCTTTCTGAATCTTTGTTTGCTTTCTGAGTCTCTGTTCCCTTTCTGAATCTTTGTTCCCTTTCTGAATCTTTGTCTCCTTTCTGAATCTTTGTTCCCTTTCTGAATCTTTGTTCCCTTTCTGAATCTTTGTCCTCTTTCTGAATCTTTGTCCTCTTTCTGAATCTTTGTTCCCTTTCTGAATCTTTGTCCCCTTTCTGAATCTTTGTCCCCTTTCTGAATCTTTGTCCCCTTTCTGAATCTTTGTCCCCTTTCTGAATCTTTGTTCCCTTTCTGAATCTTTGTCCCCTTTCTGAGTCTCTGTTCCCTTTCTGAATCTTTGTCCTCTTTCTGAATCTTTGTTCCCTTTCTGAATCTTTGTTCCCTTTCTGAATCTTTGTTTCCTTTCTGAATCTTTGTTCCCTTTCTGAATCTTTGTTCCCTTTCTGAATCTTTGTTCCCTTTCTGAATCTTTGTTCCCTTTCTGAATCTTTGTTCCCTTTCTGAATCTTTGTCTCCTTTCTGAATCTTTGTCCCCTTTCTGAATCTTTGTTCCCTTTCTGAATCTTTGTTCCCTTTCTGAATCTTTGTTCCCTTTCTGAATCTTTGTTCCCTTTCTGAATCTTTGTTCCCTTTCTGAATCTTTGTTCCCTTTCTGAATCTTTGTCTCCTTTCTGAATCTTTGTCTCCTTTCTGAATCTTTGTTCCCTTTCTGAATCTTTGTTCCCTTTCTGAATCTTTGTTCCCTTTCTGAATCTTTGTTCCCTTTCTGAATCTTTGTTCCCTTTCTGAATCTTTGTTCCCTTTCTGAATCTTTGTCCTCTTGCTGAATCTTTGTTCCCTTTCTGAATCATTGTTGCCTTTCTGAAGCTTTGTTCCCTTTCTGAATCTTTGTCCTCTTTCTGAATCTTTGTTCCCTTTCTGAATCTTTGTTCCCTTTCTGAATCTTTGTTCCCTTTCTGAATCTTTGTTCCCTTTCTGAATCTTTGTTCCCTTTCTGAATCTTTGTTCCCTTTCTGAATCTTTGTTCCCTTTCTGAATCTTTGTCCTCTTTCTGAATCTTTGTTCCCTTTCTGAATCATTGTTCCCTTTCTGAAGCTTTGTTCCCTTTCTGAAGCTTTGTCTCCTTTCTGAATCTTTGTTCCCTTTCTGAATCTTTGTTCCCTTTCTGAATCTTTGTTCCCTTTCTGAAGCATTGTCTCCTTTCTGAATCTTTGTTCCCTTACTGAATCTTTGTTCCCTTTCTGAATCTTTGTTCCCTTTCTGAATCTTTGTTCCCTTTCTGAATCTTTGTCCTCTTTCTGAATCTTTGTTCCCTTTCTGAATCTTTGTTCCCTTTCTGAATCTTTGTCCTCTTTCTGAATCTTTGTTCCCTTTCTGAATCTTTGTTCCCTTTCTGAATCTTTGTTCCCTTTCTGAATCTTTGTCCTCTTTCTGAATCTTTGTCCTCTTTCTGAATCTTTGTTCCCTTTCTGAATCTTTGTTCCCTTTCTGAATCTTTGTTCCCTTTCTGAAGCTTTGTTCCCTTTCTGAAGCTTTGTTCCCTTTCTGAAGCTTTGTCTCCTTTCTGAAGCTTTGTCTCCTTTCTGAAGCTTTGTTCCCTTTCTGAACCCTTCTCCCCTTTCTGAATCTTTGCCCCCTTTCTGAATCTTTGCCCCCTTTCTGAATCTTTGCCCCCTTTCTGAATCTTTGCCCCCTTTCTGAATCTTTGTGCCCTTTCTAAACCTTTCTCCCCTTTCTGAAGCTTTGTCTCCTTTCTGAATCTTTGTTCCCTTTCTTAAGCTTTATCTCCTTTCTGAATCTTTGTTCCCTTTCTGAATCTTTGTTCCCTTTCTGAATCTTTGTTCCCTTTCTGAATCTTTGTTCCCTTTCTGAATCTTTGTTCCCTTTCTGAATCTTTGTTCCCTTTCTGAAGCTTTGTCTCCTTTCTGAATCTTTGTTCCCTTACTGAATCTTTGTTCCCTTTCTGAAGCTTTGTCTCCTTTCTGAATCTTTGTTCCCTTTCTGAAGCTTTGTCTCCTTTCTGAATCTTTGTTCCCTTTCTGAAGCTTTGTCTCCTTTCTGAATCTCTGTTCCCTTTCTGAATCTTTGTTCCCTTTCTGAATCTTTGTCTCCTTTCTGAATCTTTGTTCCCTTTCTGAATCTTTGTTCCCTTTCTGAAACTTTGTTCCTTTTCTGAATCTTTGTTCGCTTTCTGAATCTTTGTTCCCTTTCTGAATCTTTGTCCTCTTTCTGAATCTTTGTTCCCTTTGTGAATCTTTGTTCCCTTTCTGAATCTTTGTTCCCTTTCTGAATCTTTGTCTCCTTTCTGAATCTTTGTCTCCTTTCTGAATCTTTGTTCCCTTTCTGAATCTTTGTTCCCTTTCTGAATCTTTGTTCCCTTTCTGAATCTTTGTTCCCTTTCTGAATCTTTGTTCCCTTTCTGAATCTTTGTTCCCTTTCTGAATCTTTGTTCCCTTTCTGAAGCTTTGTTCCCTTTCTGAAGCTTTGTTCCCTTTCTGAAGCTTTGATCCCTTTCTGAAGCTTTGTCTCCTTTCTGAATCTTTGTCCCCTTTCTGAATCTTTGTTCCCTTTCTGAGTCTCTGTTCCCTTTCTGAATCTTTGTCCTCTTTCTGAATCTTTGTTCCCTTTCTGAATCTTTGTTCCCTTTCTGAATCTTTGTTCCCTTTCTGAATCTTTGTTCCCTTTCTGAATCTTTGTCTCCTTTCTGAATCTTTGTTCCCTTTCTGAATCTTTGTTCCCTTTCTGAATCTTTGTTCCCTTTCTCAATCTTTGTACCCTTTCTGAATCTTTGTTCCCTTTCTGAAGCTTTGTCTCCTTTCTGAATCTTTGTTCCCTTTCTGAATCTTCGTTCCCTTTCTGAGTCTCTGTTCCCTTTCTGAATCTTTGTCCTCTTTCTGAATCTTTGTTCCCTTTCTGAATCTTTGTTCCCTTTCTGAATCTTTGTTCCCTTTCTGAATCTTTGTTCCCTTTCTGAAGCTTTGTCTCCTTTCTGAATCTTTGTTCCCTTTCTGAATCTTTGTTCCCTTTCTGAATCTTTGTTCCCTTTCTGAGTCTCTGTTCCCTTTCTGAATCTTTGTCCTCTTTCTGAATCTTTGTTCCCTTTCTGAATCTTTGTTCCCTTTCTGAATCTTTGTTCCCTTTCTGAAGCTTTGTCTCCTTTCTGAATCTTTGTTCCCTTTCTGAATCTTTGTTCCCTTTCTGAATCTTTGTCCTCTTTCTGAATCTTTGTCCTCTTTCTGAATCTTTGTTCCCTTTCTGAATCTTTGTCCCCTTTCTGAATCTTTGTCCCCTTTCTGAATCTTTGTCCCCTTTCTGAATCTTTGTCCCCTTTCTGAATCTTTGTCCCCTTTCTGAATCTTTGTCCCCTTTCTGAATCTTTGTTCCCTTTCTGAATCTTTGTTCCCTTTCTGAATCTTTGTTCCCTTTCTGAATCTTTGTTCCCTTTCTGAATCTTTGTTCCCTTTCTGAAGCTTTGTCTCCTTTCTGAAGCTTTGTCTCCTTTCTGAATCTTTGTTCCCTTTCTGAATCTTTGTTTGCTTTCTGAGTCTCTGTTCCCTTTCTGAATCTTTGTTCCCTTTCTGAATCTTTGTCTCCTTTCTGAATCTTTGTTCCCTTTCTGAATCTTTGTTCCCTTTCTGAATCTTTGTTCCCTTTCTGAATCTTTGTCCTCTTTCTGAATCTTTGTCCTCTTTCTGAATCTTTGTTCCCTTTCTGAATCTTTGTCCCCTTTCTGAATCTTTGTCCCCTTTCTGAATCTTTGTCCCCTTTCTGAATCTTTGTCCCCTTTCTGAATCTTTGTTCCCTTTCTGAATCTTTGTCCCCTTTCTGAGTCTCTGTTCCCTTTCTGAATCTTTGTCCTCTTTCTGAATCTTTGTTCCCTTTCTGAATCTTTGTTCCCTTTCTGAATCTTTGTTTCCTTTCTGAATCTTTGTTCCCTTTCTGAATCTTTGTTCCCTTTCTGAATCTTTGTTCCCTTTCTGAATCTTTGTTCCCTTTCTGAATCTTTGTTCCCTTTCTGAATCTTTGTTCCCTTTCTGAATCTTTGTTCCCTTTCTGAATCTTTGTTCCCTTTCTGAATCTTTGTTCCCTTTCTGAATCTTTGTCCTCTTGCTGAATCTTTGTTCCCTTTCTGAATCATTGTTGCCTTTCTGAAGCTTTGTTCCCTTTCTGAATCTTTGTTCCCTTTCTGAATCTTTGTTCCCTTTCTGAATCTTTGTTCCCTTTCTGAATCTTTGTTCCCTTTCTGAATCTTTGTTCCCTTTCTGAATCTTTGTTCCCTTTCTGAATCTTTGTCCTCTTTCTGAATCTTTGTTCCCTTTCTGAATCATTGTTCCCTTTCTGAAGCTTTGTTCCCTTTCTGAAGCTTTGTCTCCTTTCTGAATCTTTGTTCCCTTTCTGAATCTTTGTTCCCTTTCTGAATCTTAGTTCCCTTTCTGAAGCTTTGTCTCCTTTCTGAATCTTTGTTCCCTTACTGAATCTTTGTTCCCTTTCTGAATCTTTGTTCCCTTTCTGAATCTTTGTTCCCTTTCTGAATCTTTGTCCTCTTTCTGAATCTTTGTTCCCTTTCTGAATCTTTGTTCCCTTTCTGAATCTTTGTCCTCTTTCTGAATCTTTGTTCCCTTTCTGAATCTTTGTTCCCTTTCTGAATCTTTGTTCCCTTTCTGAATCTTTGTTCCCTTTCTGAATCTTTGTCCTCTTTCTGAATCTTTGTCCTCTTTCTGAATCTTTGTTCCCTTTCTGAATCTTTGTTCCCTTTCTGAAGCTTTGTTCCCTTTCTGAAGCTTTGTTCCCTTTCTGAAGCTTTGTTCCCTTTCTGAAGCTTTGTTCCCTTTCTGAAGCTTTGTCTCCTTTCTGAAGCTTTGTCTCCTTTCTGAAGCTTTGTTCCCTTTCTGAACCCTTCTCCCCTTTCTGAATCTTTGCCCCCTTTCTGAATCTTTGCCCCCTTTCTGAATCTTTGCCCCCTTTCTGAATCTTTGCCCCCTTTCTGAATCTTTGTGCCCTTTCTAAACCTTTCTCCCCTTTCTGAAGCTTTGTCTCCTTTCTGAATCTTTGTTCCCTTTCTTAAGCTTTGTCTCCTTTCTGAATCTTTGTTCCCTTTCTGAATCTTTGTTCCCTTTCTGAATCTTTGTTCCCTTTCTGAATCTTTGTTCCCTTTCTGAATCTTTGTTCCCTTTCTGAAGCTTTGTCTCCTTTCTGAATCTTTGTTCCCTTACTGAATCTTTGTTCCCTTTCTGAAGCTTTGTCTCCTTTCTGAATCTTTGTTCCCTTTCTGAAGCTTTGTCTCCTTTCTGAATCTTTGTTCCCTTTCTGAAGCTTTGTCTCCTTTCTGAATCTCTGTTCCCTTTCTGAATCTTTGTTCCCTTTCTGAATCTTTGTCTCCTTTCTGAATCTTTGTCCCCTTTCTGAATCTTTGTTCCCTTTCTGAAACTTTGTTCCTTTTCTGAATCTTTGTTCGCTTTCTGAATCTTTGTTCCCTTTCTGAATCTTTGTCCTCTTTCTGAATCTTTGTTCCCTTTGTGAATCTTTGTTCCCTTTCTGAATCTTTGTTCCCTTTCTGAATCTTTGTCTCCTTTCTGAATCTTTGTCTCCTTTCTGAATCTTTGTTCCCTTTCTGAATCTTTGTTCCCTTTCTGAATCTTTGTTCCCTTTCTGAATCTTTGTTCCCTTTCTGAATCTTTGTTCCCTTTCTGAATCTTTGTTCCCTTTCTGAATCTTTGTTCCCTTTCTGAAGCTTTGTTCCCTTTCTGAAGCTTTGTTCCCTTTCTGAAGCTTTGATCCCTTTCTGAAGCTTTGTCTCCTTTCTGAATCTTTGTCCCCTTTCTGAATCTTTGTTCCCTTTCTGAGTCTCTGTTCCCTTTCTGAATCTTTGTCCTCTTTCTGAATCTTTGTTCCCTTTCTGAATCTTTGTTCCCTTTCTGAATCTTTGTTCCCTTTCTGAATCTTTGTTCCCTTTCTGAATCTTTGTCTCCTTTCTGAATCTTTGTCTCCTTTCTGAATCTTTGTCTCCTTTCTGAATCTTTGTTCCCTTTCTGAATCTTTGTTCCCTTTCTGAATCTTTGTTCCCTTTCTCAATCTTTGTACCCTTTCTGAATCTTTGTTCCCTTTCTGAATCTTTGTCCTCTTTCTGAATCTTTGTTCCCTTTCTGAATCTTTGTTCCCTTTCTGAATCTTTGTTCCCTTTCTGAATCTTTGTTCCCTTTCTGAATCTTTGTCTCCTTTCTGAATCTTTGTTCCCTTTCTGAATCTTTGTTCCCTTTCTGAGTCTCTGTTCCCTTTCTGAATCTTTGTTCCCTTTCTGAATCTTTGTCTCCTTTCTGAATCTTTGTCTCCTTTCTGAATCTTTGTTCCCTTTCTGAATCTTTGTTCCCTTTCTGAATCTTTGTTCCCTTTCTGAATCTTTGTTCCCTTTCTGAATCTTTGTTCCCTTTCTGAATCTTTGTTCCCTTTCTGAAGCTTTGTCTCCTTTCTGAAGCTTTGTCTCCTTTCTGAAGCTTTGTCTCCTTTCTGAATCTTTGTTCCCTTTCTGAATCTTTGTTCCCTTTCTGAGTCTCTGTTCCCTTTCTGAATCTTTGTTCCCTTTCTGAATCTTTGTCTCCTTTCTGAATCTTTGTTCCCTTTCTGAATCTTTGTTCCCTTTCTGAATCTTTGTCTCCTTTCTGAATCTTTGTCCTCTTTCTGAATCTTTGTTCCCTTTCTGTATCTTTGTCTCCTTTCTGAATCTTTGTCTCCTTTCTGAATCTTTGTCCCCTTTCTGAATCTTTGTCTCCTTTCTGAATCTTTGTCCCCTTTCTGAATCTTTGTTCCCTTTCTGAATCTTTGTTCCCTTTCTGAATCTTTGTTCCCTTTCTGAATCTTTGTTCCCTTTCTGAATCTTTGTTCCCTTTCTGAATCTTTGTTCCCTTTCTGAATCTTTGTCCTCTTTCTGAATCTTTGTTCCCTTTCTGAATCTTTGTTCCCTTTCTGAATCTTTGTTCCCTTTCTGAATCTTTGTTCCCTTTCTGAATCTTTGTTCCCTTTCTGAATCTTTGTTCCCTTTCTGAATCTTTGTTCCCTTTCTGAATCTTTGTCCCCTTTCTGAGTCTCTGTTCCCTTTCTGAATCTTTGTCCTCTTTCTGAATCTTTGTTCCCTTTCTGAATCTTTGTTCCCTTTCTGAATCTTTGTTCCCTTTCTGAATCTTTGTTTCCTTTCTGAATCTTTGTTCCCTTTCTGAATCTTTGTTCCCTTTCTGAATCTTTGTTCCCTTTCTGAATCTTTGTTCCCTTTCTGAATCTTTGTTCCCTTTCTGAATCTTTGTTCCCTTTCTGAATCTTTGTCGTCTTGCTGAATCTTTGTTCCCTTTCTGAATCATTGTTGCCTTTCTGAAGCTTTGTTCCCTTTCTGAATCTTTGTCCTCTTTCTGAATCTTTGTCCTCTTTCTGAATCTTTGTTCCCTTTCTGAATCTTTGTTCCCTTTCTGAATCTTTGTTCCCTTTCTGAATCTTTGTTCCCTTTCTGAATCTTTGTTCCCTTTCTGAATCTTTGTCCTCTTTCTGAATCTTTGTTCCCTTTCTGAATCATTGTTCCCTTTCTGAAGCTTTGTTCCCTTTCTGAATCTTTGTCCTCTTTCTGAATCTTTGTTCCCTTTCTGAATCATTGTTCCCTTTCTGAAGCTTTGTTCCCTTTCTGAAGCTTTGTCTCCTTTCTGAATCTTTGTTCCCTTTCTGAATCTTTGTTCCCTTTCTGAAGCTTTGTTCTCTTTCTGAAGCTTTGTCTCCTTTCTGAAGCTTTGTCTCCTTTCTGAAGCTTTGTCTCCTTTCTGAAGCTTTGTTCCTTTTCTGAACCCTTCTCCCCTTTCTGAATCTTTGCCCCCTTTCTGAATCTTTGCCCCCTTTCTGAATCTTTGCCCCCTTTCTGAATCTTTGTGCCCTTTCTATACCTTTCTCCCCTTTCTGAAGCTTTGTCTCCTTTCTGAATCTTTGTTCCCTTTCTTAAGCTTTGTCTCCTTTCTGAATCTTTGTTCCCTTTCTGAATCTTTGTTCCCTTTCTGAATCTTTGTTCCCTTTCTGAATCTTTGTTCCCTTTCTGAATCTTTGTTCCCTTTCTGAATCTTTGTTCCCTTTCTGAATCTTTGTTCCCTTTCAGAAGCTTTGTCTCCTTTCTGAATCTTTGTTCCCTTAATGAATCTTTGTTCCCTTTCTGAAGCTTTGTCTCCTTTCTGAATCTTTGTTCCCTTTCTAAATTTTTGTTCCCTTTCTGAATCTTTGTTCCCTTTCTGAATCTTTGTCTCCTTTCTGAATCTTTGTCTCCTTTCTGAATCTTTGTTCCCTTACTGAATCTTTGATCCCTTTCTGAATCTTTGTCTCCTTTCTGAATCTTTGTCCCCTTTCTGAATCTTTGTTCCCTTTCTGAATCTTTGTTCCCTTTCTGAATCTTTGTTCCCTTTCTGAATCTTTGTTCCCTTTCTGAATCTTTGTTCCCTTTCTGAATCTTTGTTCCCTTTCTGAATATTTGTTCCCTTTCTGAATCTTTGTTCCCTTTCTGAATCTTTGTCCTCTTTCTGAATCTTTGTTCCCTTTCTGAATCTTTGTTCCCTTTCTGAATCTTTGTTCCCTTTCTGAATCTTTGTTCCCTTTCTGAATCTTTGTTCCCTTTCTGAATCTTTGTTCCCTTTCTGAATCTTTGTTCCTTTTCTGAATCTTTGTTCCCTTTCTGAATCTTTGTTCCCTTTCTGAAGCTTTGTCTCCTTTCTGAATCTTTGTTCCCTTTCTGAATCTTTGTTCCCTTTCTGAATCTTTGTTCCCTTTCTGAAGCTTTGTCTCCTTTCTGAATCTTTGTTCCCTTTCTGAAGCTTTGTCTCCTTTCTGAATCTTTGTTCCCTTTCTGAAGCTTTGTCTCCTTTCTGAATCTTTGTTCCCTTTCTGAAGCTTTCTCTCCTTTCTGAATCTTTGTTCCCTTTCTGAATCTTTGTTCCCTTTCTGAAGCTTTGTCTCCTTTCTGAATCTTTGTTCCCTTTCTGAAGCTTTGTCTCCTTTCTGAATCTTTGTCCCCTTTCTGAAGCTTTGTCTCCTTTCTGAATCTCTGTTCCCTTTCTGAATCTTTGTTCCCTTTCTGAATCTTTGTCTCCTTTCTGAATCTTTGTTCCCTTACTGAATCTTTGTTCCCTTTCTGAATCTTTGTCTCCTTTCTGAATCTTTGTCTCCTTTCTGAATCTTTGTCTCCTTTCTGAATCTTTGTTCCCTTTCTGAATCTTTGTTCCCTTTCTGAATCTTTGTTCCCTTTCTGAATCTTTGTTCCCTTTCTGAATCTTTGTCCCCTTTCTGAATCTTTGTCTCCTTTCTGAATCTTTGTCCCCTTTCTGAATCTTTGTTCCCTTTCTGAATCTTTGTTCCCTTTCTGAATCTTTGTTCCCTTTCTGAATCTTTGTTCCCTTTCTGAATCTTTGTACTCTTTCTGAATCTTTGTTCCCTTTCTGAATCTTTGTTTCCTTTCTGAATCTTTGTTCCCTTTCTGAATCTTTGTTCCCTTTCTGAATCTTTGTTCCCTTTCTGAATCTTTGTTCCCTTTCTGAATCTTTGTTCCCTTTCTGAATCTTTGTTCCCTTTCTGAATCTTTGTTCCCTTTCTGAATCTTTGTCCCCTTTCTGAGTCTCTGTTCCCTTTCTGAATCTTTGTCCTCTTTCTGAATCTTTGTTCCCTTTCTGAATCTTTGTTCCCTTTCTGAATCTTTGTTCCCTTTCTGAATCTTTGTTTCCTTTCTGAATCTTTGTTCCCTTTCTGAATCTTTGTTCCCTTTCTGAATCTTTGTTCCCTTTCTGAATCTTTGTTCCCTTTCTGAATCTTTGTTCCCTTTCTGAATCTTTGTTCCCTTTCTGAATCTTTGTTCCCTTTCTGAATCTTTGTTCCCTTTCTGAATCTTTGTCCTCTTTCTGAATCTTTGTCCTCTTTCTGAATCTTTGTTCCCTTTCTGAATCATTGTTCCCTTTCTGAAGCTTTGTTCCCTTTCTGAAGCTTTGTCTCCTTTCTGAATCTTTGTTCCCTTTCTGAATCATTGTTGCCTTTCTGAAGCTTTGTTCCCTTTCTGAATCTTTGTCCTCTTTCTGAATCTTTGTTCCCTTTCTGAATCTTTGTTTCCTTTCTGAATCTTTGTTCCCTTTCTGAATCTTTGTTCCCTTTCTGAATCTTTGTTCCCTTTCTGAATCTTTGTTCCCTTTCTGAATCTTTGTCCTCTTTCTGAATCTTTGTTCCCTTTCTGAATCATTGTTCCCTTTCTGAAGCTTTGTTCCCTTTCTGAAGCTTTGTCTCCTTTCTGAATCTTTGTTCCCTTTCTGAATCTTTGTTCCCTTTCTGAAGCTTTGTTCTCTTTCTGAAGCTTTGTCTCCTTTCTGAAGCTTTGTCTCCTTTCTGAAGCTTTGTCTCCTTTCTGAATCTTTGTTCCTTTTCTGAACCCTTCTCCCCTTTCTGAATCTTTGCCACCTTTCTGAATCTTTGCCCCCTTTCTGAATCTTTGCCCCCTTTCTGAATCTTTGTGCCCTTTCTATACCTTTCTCCCCTTTCTGAAGCTTTGTCTCCTTTCTGAATCTTTGTTCCCTTTCTTAAGCTTTGTCTCCTTTCTGAATCTTTGTTCCCTTTCTGAATCTTTGTTCCCTTTCTGAATCTTTGTTCCCTTTCTGAATCTTTGTTCCCTTTCTGAATCTTTGTTCCCTTTCTGAATCTTTGTTCCCTTTCAGAAGCTTTGTCTCCTTTCTGAATCTTTGTTCCCTTAATGAATCTTTGTTCCCTTTCTGAAGCTTTGTCTCCTTTCTGAATCTTTGTTCCCTTTCTAAATTTTTGTTCCCTTTCTGAATCTTTGTTCCCTTTCTGAATCTTTGTCTCCTTTCTGAATCTTTGTCTCCTTTCTGAATCTTTGTTCCCTTACTGAATCTTTGATCCCTTTCTGAATCTTTGTCTCCTTTCTGAATCTTTGTCCCCTTTCTGAATCTTTGTTCCCTTTCTGAATCTTTGTTCCCTTTCTGAATCTTTGTTCCCTTTCTGAATCTTTGTTCCCTTTCTGAATCTTTGTTCCCTTTCTGAATCTTTGTTCCCTTTCTGAATATTTGTTCCCTTTCTGAATCTTTGTTCCCTTTCTGAATCTTTGTCCTCTTTCTGAATCTTTGTTCCCTTTCTGAATCTTTGTTCCCTTTCTGAATCTTTGTTCCCTTTCTGAATCTTTGTTCCCTTTCTGAATCTTTGTTCCCTTTCTGAATCTTTGTTCCCTTTCTGAATCTTTGTTCCTTTTCTGAATCTTTGTTCCCTTTCTGAATCTTTGTTCCCTTTCTGAAGCTTTGTCTCCTTTCTGAATCTTTGTTCCCTTTCTGAATCTTTGTTCCCTTTCTGAATCTTTGTTCCCTTTCTGAAGCTTTGTCTCCTTTCTGAATCTTTGTTCCCTTTTTGAAGCTTTGTCTCCTTTCTGAATCTTTGTTCCCTTTCTGAAGCTTTGTCACCTTTCTGAATCTTTGTTCCCTTTCTGAAGCTTTCTCTCCTTTCTGAATCTTTGTTCCCTTTCTGAATCTTTGTTCCCTTTCTGAAGCTTTGTCTCCTTTCTGAAGCTTTGTCTCCTTTCTGAATCTTTGTTCCCTTTCTGAAGCTTTGTCTCCTTTCTGAATCTTTGTCCCCTTTCTGAAGCTTTGTCTCCTTTCTGAATCTCTGTTCCCTTTCTGAATCTTTGTTCCCTTTCTGAATCTTTGTCTCCTTTCTGAATCTTTGTTCCCTTACTGAATCTTTGTTCCCTTTCTGAATCTTTGTCTCCTTTCTGAATCTTTGTCTCCTTACTGAATCTTTGTCTCCTTTCTGAATCTTTGTTCCCTTTCTGAATCTTTGTTCCCTTTCTGAATCTTTGTTCCCTTTCTGAATCTTTGTTCCCTTTCTGAATCTTTGTTCCCTTTCTGAATCTTTGTTCCCTTTCTGAATCTTTGTTCCCTTTCTGAATCTTTGTTCCCTTTCTGAATCTTTGTTCCCTTTCTGAATCTTTGTTCCCTTTCTGAATCTTTGTTCCCTTTCTGAATCTTTGTTCCCTTTCTGAATCTTTGTCTCCTTTCTGAATCTTTGTCTCCTTTCTGAATCTTTGTCTCCTTTCTGAATCTTTGTCTCCTTTCTGAATCTTTGTCTCCTTTCTGAATCTTTGTTCCCTTTCTGAATCCTTGTTCCCTTTCTGAATCTTTGTTCCCTTTCTGAATCTTTGTTCCCTTTCTGAAGCTTTGTCTCCTTTCTGAATCTTTGTTCCCTTTCTGAATCTTTGTTCCCTTTCTGAGTCTCTGTTCCCTTTCTGAATCTTTGTTCCCTTTCTGAATCTTTGTTCCCTTTCTGAATCTTTGTTCCCTTTCTGAATCTTTGTTCCCTTTCTGAATCTTTGTTCCCTTTCTGAATCTTTGTTCCCTTTCTGAATCTTTGTCCCCTTTCTGAGTCTCTGTTCCCTTTCTGAATCTTTGTCCTCTTTCTGAATCTTTGTTCCCTTTCTGAATCTTTGTTCCCTTTCTGAATCTTTGTTCCCTTTCTGAATCTTTGTTCCCTTTCTGAATCTTTGTTTCCTTTCTGAATCTTTGTTCCCTTTCTGAATCTTTGTTCCCTTTCTGAATCTTTGTTCCCTTTCTGAATCTTTGTTCCCTTTCTGAATCTTTGTTCCCTTTCTGAATCTTTGTTCCCTTTCTGAATCTTTGTTCCCTTTCTGAATCTTTGTCCTCTTGCTGAATCTTTGTTCCCTTTCTGAATCATTGTTGCCTTTCTGAAGCTTTGTTCCCTTTCTGAATCTTTGTCCTCTTTCTGAATCTTTGTTCCCTTTCTGAATCTTTGTTTCCTTTCTGAATCTTTGTTCCCTTTCTGAATCTTTGTTCCCTTTCTGAATCTTTGTTCCCTTTCTGAATCTTTGTTCCCTTTCTGAATCTTTGTTCCCTTTCTGAATCTTTGTCCTCTTTCTGAATCTTTGTTCCCTTTCTGAATCATTGTTCCCTTTCTGAATCTTTGTTCCCTTTCTGAAGCTTTGTCTCCTTTCTGAATCTTTGTTCCCTTTCTGAATCTTTGTTCCCTTTCTGAAGCTTTGTTCTCTTTCTGAAGCTTTGTCTCCTTTCTGAAGCTTTGTCTCCTTTCTGAAGCTTTGTCTCCTTTCTGAAGCTTTGTTCCTTTTCTGAACCCTTCTCCCCTTTCTGAATCTTTGCCCCCTTTCTGAATCTTTGCCCCCTTTCTGAATCTTTGCCCCCTTTCTGAATCTTTGTGCCCTTTCTATACCTTTCTCCCCTTTCTGAAGCTTTGTCTCCTTTCTGAATCTTTGTTCCCTTTCTTAAGCTTTGTCTCCTTTCTGAATCTTTGTTCCCTTTCTGAATCTTTGTTCCCTTTCTGAATCTTTGTTCCCTTTCTGAATCTTTGTTCCCTTTCTGAATCTTTGTTCCCTTTCTGAATCTTTGTTCCCTTTCAGAAGCTTTGTCTCCTTTCTGAATCTTTGTTCCCTTAATGAATCTTTGTTCCCTTTCTGAAGCTTTGTCTCCTTTCTGAATCTTTGTTCCCTTTCTAAATTTTTGTTCCCTTTCTGAATCTTTGTTCCCTTTCTGAATCTTTGTCTCCTTTCTGAATCTTTGTCTCCTTTCTGAATCTTTGTTCCCTTACTGAATCTTTGATCCCTTTCTGAAGCTTTGTCTCCTTTCTGAATCTTTGTCCCCTTTCTGAAGCTTTGTCTCCTTTCTGAATCTCTGTTCCCTTTCTGAATCTTTGTTCCCTTTCTGAATCTTTGTCTCCTTTCTGAATCTTTGTTCCCTTACTGAATCTTTGTTCCCTTTCTGAATCTTTGTCTCCTTTCTGAATCTTTGTCTCCTTACTGAATCTTTGTCTCCTTTCTGAATCTTTGTTCCCTTTCTGAATCTTTGTTCCCTTTCTGAATCTTTGTTCCCTTTCTGAATCTTTGTTCCCTTTCTGAATCTTTGTTCCCTTTCTGAATCTTTGTTCCCTTTCTGAATCTTTGTTCCCTTTCTGAATCTTTGTTCCCTTTCTGAATCTTTGTTCCCTTTCTGAATCTTTGTTCCCTTTCTGAATCTTTGTCTCCTTTCTGAATCTTTGTCTCCTTTCTGAATCTTTGTCTCCTTTCTGAATCTTTGTCTCCTTTCTGAATCTTTGTTCCCTTTCTGAATCTTTGTTCCCTTTCTGAATCTTTGTTCCCTTTCTGAATCTTTGTTCCCTTTCTGAATCTTTGTTCCCTTTCTGAAGCTTTGTCTCCTTTCTGAATCTTTGTTCCCTTTCTGAATCTTTGTTCCCTTTCTGAGTCTCTGTTCCCTTTCTGAATCTTTGTTCCCTTTCTGAATCTTTGTCTCCTTTCTGAATCTTTGTTCCCTTTCTGAATCTTTGTTCCCTTTCTGAATCTTTGTCCTCTTTCTGAATCTTTGTCCTCTTTCTGAATCTTTGTTCCCTTTCTGAATCTTTGTCTCCTTTCTGAATCTTTGTCCCCTTTCTGAATCTTTGTTCCCTTTCTGAATCTTTGTTCCCTTTCTGAAGCTTTGTTCTCTTTCTGAAGCTTTGTCTCCTTTCTGAAGCTTTGTCTCCTTTCTGAAGCTTTGTCTCCTTTCTGAAGCTTTGTTCCTTTTCTGAACCCTTCTCCCCTTTCTGAATCTTTGCCCCCTTTCTGAATCTTTGCCCCCTTTCTGAATCTTTGCCCCCTTTCTGAATCTTTGCCCCCTTTCTGAATCTTTGTGCCCTTTCTATACCTTTCTCCCCTTTCTGAAGCTTTGTCTCCTTTCTGAATCTTTGTTCCCTTTCTTAAGCTTTGTCTCCTTTCTGAATCTTTGTTCCCTTTCTGAATCTTTGTTCCCTTTCTGAATCTTTGTTCCCTTTCTGAATCTTTGTTCCCTTTCTGAATCTTTGTTCCCTTTCTGAATCTTTGTTCCCTTTCTGAATCTTTGTTCCCTTTCAGAAGCTTTGTCTCCTTTCTGAATCTTTGTTCCCTTAATGAATCTTTGTTCCCTTTCTGAAGCTTTGTCTCCTTTCTGAATCTTTGTTCCCTTTCTAAATTTTTGTTCCCTTTCTGAATCTTTGTTCCCTTTCTGAATCTTTGTCTCCTTTCTGAATCTTTGTCTCCTTTCTGAATCTTTGTTCCCTTACTGAATCTTTGATCCCTTTCTGAATCTTTGTCTCCTTTCTGAATCTTTGTCCCCTTTCTGAATCTTTGTTCCCTTTCTGAATCTTTGTCCTCTTTCTGAATCTTTGTTCCCCTTCTGAATCATTGTTCCCTTTCTGAAGCTTTGTTCCCTTTCTGAAGCTTTGTCTCCTTTCTGAATCTTTGTTCCCTTTCTGAATCTTTGTTCCCTTTCTGAAGCTTTGTTCTCTTTCTGAAGCTTTGTCTCCTTTCTGAAGCTTTGTCTCCTTTCTGAAGCTTTGTCTCCTTTCTGAAGCTTTGTTCCTTTTCTGAACCCTTCTCCCCTTTCTGAATCTTTGCCCCCTTTCTGAATCTTTGCCCCCTTTCTGAATCTTTGCCCCCTTTCTGAATCTTTGTGCCCTTTCTATACCTTTCTCCCCTTTCTGAAGCTTTGTCTCCTTTCTGAATCTTTGTTCCCTTTCTTAAGCTTTGTCTCCTTTCTGAATCTTTGTTCCCTTTCTGAATCTTTGTTCCCTTTCTGAATCTTTGTTCCCTTTCTGAATCTTTGTTCCCTTTCTGAATCTTTGTCCCCTTTCTGAGTCTCTGTTCCCTTTCTGAATCTTTGTCCTCTTTCTGAATCTTTGTTCCCTTTCTGAATCTTTGTTCCCTTTCTGAATCTTTGTTCCCTTTCTGAATCTTTGTTTCCTTTCTGAATCTTTGTTCCCTTTCTGAATCTTTGTTCCCTTTCTGAATCTTTGTTCCCTTTCTGAATCTTTGTTCCCTTTCAGAAGCTTTGTCTCCTTTCTGAATCTTTGTTCCCTTAATGAATCTTTGTTCCCTTTCTGAAGCTTTGTCTCCTTTCTGAATCTTTGTTCCCTTTCTAAATTTTTGTTCCCTTTCTGAATCTTTGTTCCCTTTCTGAATCTTTGTCTCCTTTCTGAATCTTTGTCTCCTTTCTGAATCTTTGTTCCCTTACTGAATCTTTGATCCCTTTCTGAATCTTTGTCTCCTTTCTGAATCTTTGTCCCCTTTCTGAATCTTTGTTCCCTTTCTGAATCTTTGTCCTCTTTCTGAATCTTTGTTCCCTTTCTGAATCATTGTTCCCTTTCTGAAGCTTTGTTCCCTTTCTGAAGCTTTGTCTCCTTTCTGAATCTTTGTTCCCTTTCTGAATCTTTGTTCCCTTTCTGAAGCTTTGTTCTCTTTCTGAAGCTTTGTCTCCTTTCTGAAGCTTTGTCTCCTTTCTGAAGCTTTGTCTCCTTTCTGAAGCTTTGTTCCTTTTCTGAACCCTTCTCCCCTTTCTGAATCTTTGCCCCCTTTCTGAATCTTTGCCCCCTTTCTGAATCTTTGCCCCCTTTCTGAATCTTTGTGCCCTTTCTATACCTTTCTCCCCTTTCTGAAGCTTTGTCTCCTTTCTGAATCTTTGTTCCCTTTCTTAAGCTTTGTCTCCTTTCTGAATCTTTGTTCCCTTTCTGAATCTTTGTTCCCTTTCTGAATCTTTGTTCCCTTTCTGAATCTTTGTTCCCTTTCTGAATCTTTGTTCCCTTTCTGAATCTTTGTTCCCTTTCAGAAGCTTTGTCTCCTTTCTGAATCTTTGTTCCCTTAATGAATCTTTGTTCCCTTTCTGAAGCTTTGTCTCCTTTCTGAATCTTTGTTCCCTTTCTAAATTTTTGTTCCCTTTCTGAATCTTTGTTCCCTTTCTGAATCTTTGTCTCCTTTCTGAATCTTTGTCTCCTTTCTGAATCTTTGTTCCCTTACTGAATCTTTGATCCCTTTCTGAATCTTTGTCTCCTTTCTGAATCTTTGTCCCCTTTCTGAATCTTTGTTCCCTTTCTGAATCTTTGTTCCCTTTCTGAATCTTTGTTCCCTTTCTGAATCTTTGTTCCCTTTCTGAATCTTTGTTCCCTTTCTGAATCTTTGTTCCCTTTCTGAATATTTGTTCCCTTTCTGAATCTTTGTTCCCTTTCTGAATCTTTGTCCTCTTTCTGAATCTTTGTTCCCTTTCTGAATCTTTGTTCCCTTTCTGAATCTTTGTTCCCTTTCTGAATCTTTGTTCCCTTTCTGAATCTTTGTTCCCTTTCTGAATCTTTGTTCCCTTTCTGAATCTTTGTTCCTTTTCTGAATCTTTGTTCCCTTTCTGAATCTTTGTTCCCTTTCTGAAGCTTTGTCTCCTTTCTGAATCTTTGTTCCCTTTCTGAATCTTTGTTCCCTTTCTGAATCTTTGTTCCCTTTCTGAAGCTTTGTCTCCTTTCTGAATCTTTGTTCCCTTTCTGAAGCTTTGTCTCCTTTCTGAATCTTTGTTCCCTTTCTGAAGCTTTGTCTCCTTTCTGAATCTTTGTTCCCTTTCTGAAGCTTTCTCTCCTTTCTGAATCTTTGTTCCCTTTCTGAATCTTTGTTCCCTTTCTGAAGCTTTGTCTCCTTTCTGAATCTTTGTTCCCTTTCTGAAGCTTTGTCTCCTTTCTGAATCTTTGTCCCCTTTCTGAAGCTTTGTCTCCTTTCTGAATCTCTGTTCCCTTTCTGAATCTTTGTTCCCTTTCTGAATCTTTGTCTCCTTTCTGAATCTTTGTTCCCTTACTGAATCTTTGTTCCCTTTCTGAATCTTTGTCTCCTTTCTGAATCTTTGTCTCCTTTCTGAATCTTTGTCTCCTTTCTGAATCTTTGTCTCCTTTCTGAATCTTTGTTCCCTTTCTGAATCTTTGTTCCCTTTCTGAATCTTTGTTCCCTTTCTGAATCTTTGTTCCCTTTCTGAATCTTTGTTCCCTTTCTGAATCTTTGTTCCCTTTCTGAATCTTTGTTCCCTTTCTGAATCTTTGTTCCCTTTCTGAATCTTTGTTCCCTTTCTGAATCTTTGTTCCCTTTCTGAATCTTTGTTCCCTTTCTGAATCTTTGTCTCCTTTCTGAATCTTTGTCTCCTTTCTGAATCTTTGTCTCCTTTCTGAATCTTTGTCTCCTTTCTGAATCTTTGTTCCCTTTCTGAATCTTTGTTCCCTTTCTGAATCTTTGTTCCCTTTCTGAATCTTTGTTCCCTTTCTGAAGCTTTGTTCCCTTTCTGAAGCTTTGTCTCCTTTCTGAATCTTTGTTCCCTTTCTGAATCTTTGTTCCCTTTCTGAGTCTCTGTTCCCTTTCTGAATCTTTGTTCCCTTTCTGAATCTTTGTCTCCTTTCTGAATCTTTGTCCCCTTTCTGAATCTTTGTTCCCTTTCTGAATCTTTGTCCTCTTTCTGAATCTTTGTCCTCTTTCTGAATATTTGTTCCCTTTCTGAATCTTTGTCTCCTTTCTGAATCTTTGTCCCCTTTCTGAATCTTTGTCCCCTTTCTGAATCTTTGTCCCCTTTCTGAATCTTTGTTCCCTTTCTGAATCTTTGTTCCCTTTCTGAATCTTTGTTCCCTTTCTGAATCTTTGTTTCCTTTCTGAATCTTTGTTCCCTTTCTGAATCTTTGTTCCCTTTCTGAATCTTTGTTCCCTTTCTGAATCTTTGTTCCCTTTCAGAAGCTTTGTCTCCTTTCTGAATCTTTGTTCCCTTAATGAATCTTTGTTCCCTTTCTGAAGCTTTGTCTCCTTTCTGAATCTTTGTTCCCTTTCTAAATTTTTGTTCCCTTTCTGAATCTTTGTTCCCTTTCTGAATCTTTGTCTCCTTTCTGAATCTTTGTCTCCTTTCTGAATCTTTGTTCCCTTACTGAATCTTTGATCCCTTTCTGAATCTTTGTCTCCTTTCTGAATCTTTGTCCCCTTTCTGAATCTTTGTTCCCTTTCTGAATCTTTGTCCTCTTTCTGAATCTTTGTTCCCTTTCTGAATCATTGTTCCCTTTCTGAAGCTTTGTTCCCTTTCTGAAGCTTTGTCTCCTTTCTGAATCTTTGTTCCCTTTCTGAATCTTTGTTCCCTTTCTGAAGCTTTGTTCTCTTTCTGAAGCTTTGTCTCCTTTCTGAAGCTTTGTCTCCTTTCTGAAGCTTTGTCTCCTTTCTGAAGCTTTGTTCCTTTTCTGAACCCTTCTCCCCTTTCTGAATCTTTGCCCCCTTTCTGAATCTTTGCCCCCTTTCTGAATCTTTGCCCCCTTTCTGAATCTTTGTGCCCTTTCTATACCTTTCTCCCCTTTCTGAAGCTTTGTCTCCTTTCTGAATCTTTGTTCCCTTTCTTAAGCTTTGTCTCCTTTCTGAATCTTTGTTCCCTTTCTGAATCTTTGTTCCCTTTCTGAATCTTTGTTCCCTTTCTGAATCTTTGTTCCCTTTCTGAATCTTTGTTCCCTTTCTGAATCTTTGTTCCCTTTCAGAAGCTTTGTCTCCTTTCTGAATCTTTGTTCCCTTAATGAATCTTTGTTCCCTTTCTGAAGCTTTGTCTCCTTTCTGAATCTTTGTTCCCTTTCTAAATTTTTGTTCCCTTTCTGAATCTTTGTTCCCTTTCTGAATCTTTGTCTCCTTTCTGAATCTTTGTCTCCTTTCTGAATCTTTGTTCCCTTACTGAATCTTTGATCCCTTTCTGAATCTTTGTCTCCTTTCTGAATCTTTGTCCCCTTTCTGAATCTTTGTTCCCTTTCTGAATCTTTGTTCCCTTTCTGAATCTTTGTTCCCTTTCTGAATCTTTGTTCCCTTTCTGAATCTTTGTTCCCTTTCTGAATCTTTGTTCCCTTTCTGAATATTTGTTCCCTTTCTGAATCTTTGTTCCCTTTCTGAATCTTTGTCCTCTTTCTGAATCTTTGTTCCCTTTCTGAATCTTTGTTCCCTTTCTGAATCTTTGTTCCCTTTCTGAATCTTTGTTCCCTTTCTGAATCTTTGTTCCCTTTCTGAATCTTTGTTCCCTTTCTGAATCTTTGTTCCTTTTCTGAATCTTTGTTCCCTTTCTGAATCTTTGTTCCCTTTCTGAAGCTTTGTCTCCTTTCTGAATCTTTGTTCCCTTTCTGAATCTTTGTTCCCTTTCTGAATCTTTGTTCCCTTTCTGAAGCTTTGTCTCCTTTCTGAATCTTTGTTCCCTTTCTGAAGCTTTGTCTCCTTTCTGAATCTTTGTTCCCTTTCTGAAGCTTTGTCTCCTTTCTGAATCTTTGTTCCCTTTCTGAAGCTTTCTCTCCTTTCTGAATCTTTGTTCCCTTTCTGAATCTTTGTTCCCTTTCTGAAGCTTTGTCTCCTTTCTGAATCTTTGTTCCCTTTCTGAAGCTTTGTCTCCTTTCTGAATCTTTGTCCCCTTTCTGAAGCTTTGTCTCCTTTCTGAATCTCTGTTCCCTTTCTGAATCTTTGTTCCCTTTCTGAATCTTTGTTCCCTTTCTGAAGCTTTGTCTCCTTTCTGAATCTTTGTTCCCTTTCTGAAGCTTTGTCTCCTTTCTGAATCTTTGTTCCCTTTCTGAAGCTTTGTCTCCTTTCTGAATCTTTGTTCCCTTTCTGAAGCTTTCTCTCCTTTCTGAATCTTTGTTCCCTTTCTGAATCTTTGTTCCCTTTCTGAAGCTTTGTCTCCTTTCTGAATCTTTGTTCCCTTTCTGAAGCTTTGTCTCCTTTCTGAATCTTTGTCCCCTTTCTGAAGCTTTGTCTCCTTTCTGAATCTCTGTTCCCTTTCTGAATCTTTGTTCCCTTTCTGAATCTTTGTCTCCTTTCTGAATCTTTGTTCCCTTACTGAATCTTTGTTCCCTTTCTGAATCTTTGTCTCCTTTCTGAATCTTTGTCTCCTTTCTGAATCTTTGTCTCCTTTCTGAATCTTTGTCTCCTTTCTGAATCTTTGTTCCCTTTCTGAATCTTTGTTCCCTTTCTGAATCTTTGTTCCCTTTCTGAATCTTTGTTCCCTTTCTGAATCTTTGTTCCCTTTCTGAATCTTTGTTCCCTTTCTGAATCTTTGTTCCCTTTCTGAATCTTTGTTCCCTTTCTGAATCTTTGTTCCCTTTCTGAATCTTTGTTCCCTTTCTGAATCTTTGTTCCCTTTCTGAATCTTTGTCTCCTTTCTGAATCTTTGTCTCCTTTCTGAATCTTTGTCTCCTTTCTGAATCTTTGTCTCCTTTCTGAATCTTTGTTCCCTTTCTGAATCTTTGTTCCCTTTCTGAATCTTTGTTCCCTTTCTGAATCTTTGTTCCCTTTCTGAAGCTTTGTTCCCTTTCTGAAGCTTTGTCTCCTTTCTGAATCTTTGTTCCCTTTCTGAATCTTTGTTCCCTTTCTGAGTCTCTGTTCCCTTTCTGAATCTTTGTTCCCTTTCTGAATCTTTGTCTCCTTTCTGAATCTTTGTTCCCTTTCTGAATCTTTGTTCCCTTTCTGAATCTTTGTCCTCTTTCTGAATCTTTGTCCTCTTTCTGAATATTTGTTCCCTTTCTGAATCTTTGTCTCCTTTCTGAATCTTTGTCCCCTTTCTGAATCTTTGTCCCCTTTCTGAATCTTTGTCCCCTTTCTGAATCTTTGTCCCCTTTCTGAATCTTTGTCCCCTTTCTGAATCTTTGTCCCCTTTCTGAATCTTTGTCCCCTTTCTGAATCTTTGTTCCCTTTCTGAATCTTTGTTCCCTTTCTGAATCTTTGTTCCCTTTCTGAATCTTTGTTCCCTTTCTGAAGCTTTGTCTCCTTTCTGAATCTTTGTCCCCTTTCTGAATCTTTGTTCCCTTTCTGAATCTTTGTCCCCTTTCTGAGTCTCTGTTCCCTTTCTGAATCTTTGTCCTCTTTCTGAATCTTTGTCCTCTTTCTGAATCTTTGTTCCCTTTCTGAATCTTTGTTCCCTTTCTGAATCTTGGTTCCCTTTCTGAATCTTTGTTCCCTTTCTGAATCTTTGTTCCCTTTCTGAATCTTTGTTCCCTTTCTGAATCTTTGTTCCCTTTCTGAATCTTTGTTCCCTTTCTGAATCTTTGTTCCCTTTCTGAATCTTTGTTCCCTTTCTGAATCTTTGTTCCCTTTCTGAATCTTTGTTCCCTTTCTGAATCTTTGTCCTCTTGCTGAATCTTTGTTCCCTTTCTGAATCATTGTTCCCTTTCTGAAGCTTTGTTCCCTTTCTGAATCTTTGTCCTCTTTCTGAATCTTTGTTCCCTTTCTGAATCTTTGTTCCCTTTCTGAATCTTTGTTCCCTTTCTGAATCTTTGTTCCCTTTCTGAATCTTTGTTCCCTTTCTGAATCTTTGTTCCCTTTCTGAATCTTTGTCCTCTTTCTGAATCTTTGTTCCCTTTCTGAATCATTGTTCCCTTTCTGAAGCTTTGTTCCCTTTCTGAAGCTTTGTCTCCTTTCTGAATCTTTGTTCCCTTTCTGAATCTTTGTTCCCTTTCTGAAGCTTTGTTCAATTTCTGAAGCTTTGTCTCCTTTCTGAAGCTTTGTCTCCTTTCTGAAGCTTTGTCTCCTTTCTGAAGCTTTGTTCCTTTTCTGAACCCTTCTCCCCTTTCTGAATCTTTGCCCCCTTTCTGAATCTTTGCCCCCTTTCTGAATCTTTGCCCCCTTTCTGAATCTTTGCCCCCTTTCTGAATCTTTGCCCCCTTTCTGAATCTTTGCCCCCTTTCTGAATCTTTGTGCCCTTTCTATACCTTTCTCCCCTTTCTTAAGCTTTGTCTCCTTTCTGAATCTTTGTTCCCTTTCTTAAGCTTTGTCTCCTTTCTGAATCTTTGTTCCCTTTCTGAATCTTTGTTCCCTTTCTGAATCTTTGTTCCCTTTCTGAATCTTTGTTCCCTTTCTGAATCTTTGTTCCCTTTCTGAATCATTGTTCCCTTTCTGAATCTTTGTTCCCTTTCTGAATCTTTGTTCCCTTTCAGAAGCTTTGTCTCCTTTCTGAATCTTTGTTCCCTTAATGAATCTTTGTTCCCTTTCTGAAGCTTTGTCTCCTTTCTGAATCTTTGTTCCCTTTCTAAATTTTTGTTCCCTTTCTGAATCTTTGTTCCCTTTCTGAATCTTTGTCTCCTTTCTGAATCTTTGTCTCCTTTCTGAATCTTTGTCCCCTTTCTGAATCTTTGTTCCCTTTCTGAATCTTTGTTCCCTTTCTGAATCTTTGTTCCCTTTCTGAATCTTTGTTCCCTTTCTGAATCTTTGTTCCCTTTCTGAATATTTGTTCCCTTTCTGAATCTTTGTTCCCTTTCTGAATCTTTGTCTCCTTTCTGAATCTTTGTCTCCTTTCTGAATCTTTGTCTCCTTTCTGAATCTTTGTTCCCTTTCTGAATCTTTGTTCCCTTTCTGAATCTTTGTTCCCTTTCTGAATCTTTGTTCCCTTTCTGAATCTTTGTTCCCTTTCTGAATCTTTGTCTCCTTTCTGAATCTTTGTTCCCTTTCTGAATCTTTGTTCCCTTTCTGAGTCTCTGTTCCCTTTCTGAATCTTTGTCTCCTTTCTGAATCTTTGTTCCCTTTCTGAATCTTTGTTCCCTTTCTGAATCTTTGTCCTCTTTCTGAATCTTTGTCCTCTTTCTGAATCTTTGTTCCCTTTCTGAATCTTTGTTCCCTTTCTGAATCTTTGTCTCCTTTCTGAATCTTTGTCCCCTTTCTGAATCTTTGTCCCCTTTCTGAATCTTTGTCCCCTTTCTGAATCTTTGTCCCCTTTCTGAATCTTTGTCCCCTTTCTGAATCTTTGTTCCCTTTCTGAATCTTTGTTCCCTTTCTGAATCTTTGTTCCCTTTCTGAATCTTTGTTCCCTTTCTGAATCTTTGTTCCCTTTCTGAAGCTTTGTCTCCTTTCTGAATCTTTGTCCCCTTTCTGAATCTTTGTTCCCTTTCTGAATCTTTGTCCCCTTTCTGAGTCTCTGTTCCCTTTCTGAATCTTTGTCCTCTTTCTGAATCTTTGTCCTCTTTCTGAATCTTTGTTCCCTTTCTGAATCTTTGTTCCCTTTCTGAATCTTTGTTCCCTTTCTGAATCTTTGTTCCCTTTCTGAATCTTTGTTCCCTTTCTGAATCTTTGTTCCCTTTCTGAATCTTTGTTCCCTTTCTGAATCTTTGTTCCCTTTCTGAATCTTTGTTCCCTTTCTGAATCTTTGTTCCCTTTCTGAATCTTTGTTCCCTTTCTGAATCTTTGTTCCCTTTCTGAATCTTTGTTCCCTTTCTGAATCTTTGTCCTCTTGCTGAATCTTTGTTCCCTTTCTGAATCATTGTTCCCTTTCTGAAGCTTTGTTCCCTTTCTGAATCTTTGTCCTCTTTCTGAATCTTTGTTCCCTTTCTGAATCTTTGTTCCCTTTCTGAATCTTTGTTCCCTTTCTGAATCTTTGTTCCCTTTCTGAATCTTTGTTCCCTTTCTGAATCTTTGTCCTCTTTCTGAATCTTTGTTCCCTTTCTGAATCATTGTTCCCTTTCTGAAGCTTTGTTCCCTTTCTGAAGCTTTGTCTCCTTTCTGAATCTTTGTTCCCTTTCTGAATCTTTGTTCCCTTTCTGAAGCTTTGTTCCCTTTCTGAAGCTTTGTCTCCTTTCTGAAGCTTTGTCTCCTTTCTGAAGCTTTGTCTCCTTTCTGAAGCTTTGTTCCTTTTCTGAACCCTTCTCCCCTTTCTGAATCTTTGCCCCCTTTCTGAATCTTTGCCCCCTTTCTGAATCTTTGCCCCCTTTCTGAATCTTTGCCCCCTTTCTGAATCTTTGCCCCCTTTCTGAATCTTTGTGCCCTTTCTATACCTTTCTCCCCTTTCTTAAGCTTTGTCTCCTTTCTGAATCTTTGTTCCCTTTCTTAAGCTTTGTCTCCTTTCTGAATCTTTGTTCCCTTTCTGAATCTTTGTTCCCTTTCTGAATCTTTGTTCCCTTTCTGAATCTTTGTTCCCTTTCTGAATCTTTGTTCCCTTTCTGAATCTTTGTTCCCTTTCTGAATCATTGTTCCCTTTCTGAATCTTTGTTCCCTTTCTGAATCTTTGTTCCCTTTCAGAAGCTTTGTCTCCTTTCTGAATCTTTGTTCCCTTAATGAATCTTTGTTCCCTTTCTGAAGCTTTGTCTCCTTTCTGAATCTTTGTTCCCTTTCTAAATTTTTGTTCCCTTTCTGAATCTTTGTTCCCTTTCTGAATCTTTGTCTCCTTTCTGAATCTTTGTCTCCTTTCTGAATCTTGGTTCCCTTACTGAATCTTTGATCCCTTTCTGAATCTTTGTCTCCTTTCTGAATCTTTGTCCCCTTTCTGAATCTTTGTTCCCTTTCTGAATCTTTGTTCCCTTTCTGAATCTTTGTTCCCTTTCTGAATATTTGTTCCCTTTCTGAAGCTTTGTTCCCTTTCTGAAGCTTTGTCTCCTTTCTGAAGCTTTGTCTCCTTTCTGAAGCTTTGTCTCCTTTCTGAAGCTTTGTTCCTTTTTTGAACCCTTCTCCCCTTTCTGAATCTTTGCCCCCTTTCTGAATCTTTGCCCCCTTTCTGAATCTTTGCCCCCTTTCTGAATCTTTGCCCCCTTTCTGAATCTTTGTGCCCTTTCTATACCATTCTCCCCTTTCTTAAGCTTTGTCTCCTTTCTGAATCTTTGTTCCCTTTCTTAAGCTTTGTCTCCTTTCTGAATCTTTGTTCCCTTTCTGAATCTTTGTTCCCTTTCTGAATCTTTGTTCCCTTTCTGAATCTTTGTTCCCTTTCTGAATCTTTGTTCCCTTTCAGAAGCTTTGTCTCCTTTCTGAATCTTTGTTCCCTTAATGAATCTTTGTTCCCTTTCTGAAGCTTTGTCTCCTTTCTGAATCTTTGTTCCCTTTCTAAATTTTTGTTCCCTTTCTGAATCTTTGTTCCCTTTCTGAATCTTTGTCTCCTTTCTGAATCTTTGTCTCCTTTCTGAATCTTTGTTCCCTTACTGAATCTTTGATCCCTTTCTGAATCTTTGTCTCCTTTCTGAATCTTTGTCCCCTTTCTGAATCTTTGTTCCCTTTCTGAATCTTTGTTCCCTTTCTGAATCTTTGTTCCCTTTCTGAATCTTTGTTCCCTTTCTGAATATTTGTTCCCTTTCTGAATCTTTGTTCCCTTTCTGAATCTTTGTTCCCTTTCTGAATCTTTGTCCTCTTTCTGAATCTTTGTTCCCTTTCTGAATCTTTGTTCCCTTTCTGAATCTTTGTTCCCTTTCTGAATCTTTGTTCCCTTTCTGAATCTTTGTTCCCTTTCTGAATCTTTGTTCCCTTTCTGAATCTTTGTTCCCTTTCTGAATCTTTGTTCCCTTTCTGAATCTTTGTTCCCTTTCTGAATCTTTGTTCCCTTTCTGAATCTTTGTTCCCTTTCTGAATCTTTGTTCCCTTTCTGAAGCTTTGTCTCCTTTCTGAATCTTTGTTCCCTTTCTGAATCTTTGTTCCCTTTCTGAATCTTTGTTCCCTTTCTGAAGCTTTGTCTCCTTTCTGAATCTTTGTTCCCTTTCTGAAGCTTTGTCTCCTTTCTGAATCTTTGTTCCCTTTCTGAAGCTTTGTCTCCTTTCTGAATCTCTGTTCCCTTTCTGAATCTTTGTCCCCTTTCTGAATCTTTGTTCCCTTTCTGAATCTTTGTCTCCTTTCTGAAGCTTTGTTCCTTTTCTGAACCCTTCTCCCCTTTCTGAATCTTTGCCCCCTTTCTGAATCTTTGCCCCCTTTCTGAATCTTTGCCCCCTTTCTGAATCTTTGCCCCCTTTCTGAATCTTTGCCCCCTTTCTGAATCTTTGTGCCCTTTCTATACCTTTCTCCCCTTTCTTAAGCTTTGTCTCCTTTCTGAATCTTTGTTCCCTTTCTTAAGCTTTGTCTCCTTTCTGAATCTTTGTTCCCTTTCTGAATCTTTGTTCCCTTTCTGAATCTTTGTTCCCTTTCTGAATCTTTGTTCCCTTTCTGAATCTTTGTTCCCTTTCTGAATCTTTGTTCCCTTTCTGAATCATTGTTCCCTTTCTGAATCTTTGTTCCCTTTCTGAATCTTTGTTCCCTTTCAGAAGCTTTGTCTCCTTTCTGAATCTTTGTTCCCTTAATGAATCTTTGTTCCCTTTCTGAAGCTTTGTCTCCTTTCTGAATCTTTGTTCCCTTTCTAAATTTTTGTTCCCTTTCTGAATCTTTGTTCCCTTTCTGAATCTTTGTCTCCTTTCTGAATCTTTGTCTCCTTTCTGAATCTTGGTTCCCTTACTGAATCTTTGATCCCTTTCTGAATCTTTGTCTCCTTTCTGAATCTTTGTCCCCTTTCTGAATCTTTGTTCCCTTTCTGAATCTTTGTTCCCTTTCTGAATCTTTGTTCCCTTTCTGAATATTTGTTCCCTTTCTGAAGCTTTGTTCCCTTTCTGAAGCTTTGTCTCCTTTCTGAAGCTTTGTCTCCTTTCTGAAGCTTTGTCTCCTTTCTGAAGCTTTGTTCCTTTTTTGAACCCTTCTCCCCTTTCTGAATCTTTGCCCCCTTTCTGAATCTTTGCCCCCTTTCTGAATCTTTGCCCCCTTTCTGAATCTTTGCCCCCTTTCTGAATCTTTGTGCCCTTTCTATACCATTCTCCCCTTTCTTAAGCTTTGTCTCCTTTCTGAATCTTTGTTCCCTTTCTTAAGCTTTGTCTCCTTTCTGAATCTTTGTTCCCTTTCTGAATCTTTGTTCCCTTTCTGAATCTTTGTTCCCTTTCTGAATCTTTGTTCCCTTTCTGAATCTTTGTTCCCTTTCTGAATCTTTGTTCCCTTTCAGAAGCTTTGTCTCCTTTCTGAATCTTTGTTCCCTTAATGAATCTTTGTTCCCTTTCTGAAGCTTTGTCTCCTTTCTGAATCTTTGTTCCCTTTCTAAATTTTTGTTCCCTTTCTGAATCTTTGTTCCCTTTCTGAATCTTTGTCTCCTTTCTGAATCTTTGTCTCCTTTCTGAATCTTTGTTCCCTTACTGAATCTTTGATCCCTTTCTGAATCTTTGTCTCCTTTCTGAATCTTTGTCCCCTTTCTGAATCTTTGTTCCCTTTCTGAATCTTTGTTCCCTTTCTGAATCTTTGTTCCCTTTCTGAATCTTTGTTCCCTTTCTGAATATTTGTTCCCTTTCTGAATCTTTGTTCCCTTTCTGAATCTTTGTTCCCTTTCTGAATCTTTGTCCTCTTTCTGAATCTTTGTTCCCTTTCTGAATCTTTGTTCCCTTTCTGAATCTTTGTTCCCTTTCTGAATCTTTGTTCCCTTTCTGAATCTTTGTTCCCTTTCTGAATCTTTGTTCCCTTTCTGAATCTTTGTTCCCTTTCTGAATCTTTGTTCCCTTTCTGAATCTTTGTTCCCTTTCTGAATCTTTGTTCCCTTTCTGAATCTTTGTTCCCTTTCTGAATCTTTGTTCCCTTTCTGAATCTTTGTTCCCTTTCTGAATCTTTGTTCCCTTTCTGAAGCTTTGTCTCCTTTCTGAATCTTTGTTCCCTTTCTGAATCTTTGTTCCCTTTCTGAATCTTTGTTCCCTTTCTGAATCTTTGTTCCCTTTCTGAAGCTTTGTCTCCTTTCTGAATCTTTGTTCCCTTTCTGAAGCTTTGTCTCCTTTCTGAATCTTTGTTCCCTTTCTGAAGCTTTGTCTCCTTTCTGAATCTCTGTTCCCTTTCTGAATCTTTGTTCCCTTTCTGAATCTTTGTCTCCTTTCTGAATCTTTGTTCCCTTTCTGAATCATTGTCTCCTTTCTGAATCTTTGTCTCCTTTCTGAATCTTTGTTCCCTTTCTGAATATTTGTTCCCTTTCTGAATCTTTGTTCCCTTTCTGAATCTTTGTTCCCTTTCTGAATCTTTGTCCTCTTTCTGAATCTTTGTTCCCTTTCTGAATCTTTGTTCCCTTTCTGAATCTTTGTTCCCTTTCTGAATCTTTGTTCCCTTTCTGAATCTTTGTTCCCTTTCTGAATCTTTGTTCCCTTTCTGAATCTTTGTTCCCTTTCTGAATCTTTGTTCCCTTTCTGAATCTTTGTTCCCTTTCTGAAGCTTTGTCTCCTTTCTGAATCTTTGTTCCCTTTCTGAATCTTTGTTCCCTTTCTGAAGCTTTGTCTCCTTTCTGAATCTTTGTTCACTTTCTGAAGCTTTGTCTCCTTTCTGAATCTTTGTCCCCTTTCTGAAGCTTTGTCTCCTTTCTGAATCTCTGTTCCCTTTCTGAATCTTTGTTCCCTTTCTGAATCTTTGTCTCCTTTCTGAATCTTTGTTCCCTTACTGAATCTTTGTTCCCTTTCTGAATCTTTGTCTCCTTTCTGAATCTTTGTCTCCTTTCTGAATCTTTGTTCCCTTTCTGAATCTTTGTTCCCTTTCTGAATCTTTGTTCCCTTTCTGAATCTTTGTTCCCTTTCTGAATCTTTGTTCCCTTTCTGAATCTTTGTTCCCTTTCTGAATCTTTGTTCCCTTTCTGAATCTTTGTTCCCTTTCTGAATCTATGTTCCCTTTCTGAATCTTTGTTCCCTTTCTGAATCTTTGTTCCCTTTCTGAATCTTTGTTCCCTTTCTGAATCTTTGTTCCCTTTCTGAATCTTTGTCCTCTTTCTGAATCTTTGTTCCCTTTCTGAAGCTTTGTTCCCTTTCTGAAGCTTTGTTCCCTTTCTGAAGCTTTGTTCCCTTTCTGAAGCTTTGTCTCCTTTCTGAAGCTTTGTCTCCTTTCTGAATCTTTGTTCCCTTTCTGAATCTTTGTTCCCTTTCTGAATCTTTGTTCCCTTTCTGAAGCTTTGTCTCCTTTCTGAATCTTTGTTCCCTTTCTGAACCCTTCTCCCCTTTCTGAATCTTTGCCCCCTTTCTGAATCTTTGTCCCCTTTCTAAACCTTTCTCCCCTTTCTGAAGCTTTGTCTCCTTTCTGAATCTTTGTTCCCTTTCTTAAGCTTTGTCTCCTTTCTGAATCTCTGTTCCCTTTCTGAATCTTTGTTCCCTTTCTGAATCTTTGCTCCCTTTCTGAATCTTTGTCTCCTTTCTGAATCTTTGTTCCCTTACTGAATCTTTGTTCCCTTTCTGAATCTTTGTCTCCTTTCTGAATCTTTGTCTCCTTTCTGAATCTTTGTCTCCTTTCTGAATCTTTGTCTCCTTTCTGAATCTTTGTCTCCTTTCTGAATCTTTGTTCCCTTTCTGAATCTTTGTTCCCTTTCTGAATCTTTGTTCCCTTTCTGAATCTTTGTTCCCTTTCTGAATCTTTGTTCCCTTTCTGAATCTTTGTTCCCTTTCTGAGTCTTTGTTCCCTTTCTGAATCTTTGTTCCCTTTCTGAATCTTTGTTCCCTTTCTGAATCTTTGTTCCCTTTCTGAATCTTTGTTCCCTTTCTGAATCTTTGTCCTCTTTCTGAATCTTTGTCCCCTTTCTGAAGCTTTGTTCCCTTTCTGAAGCTTTGTTCCCTTTCTGAAGCTTTGTCTCCTTTCTGAAGCTTTGTCTCCTTTCTGAAGCTTTGTCTCCTTTCTGAAGCTTTGTCTCCTTTCTGAATCTTTGTTCCCTTTCTGAATCTTTGTTCCCTTTCTGAATCTTTGTTCCCTTTCTGAATCTTTGTTCCCTTTCTGAAGCTTTGTCTCCTTTCTGAATCTTTGTTCCCTTTCTGAACCCTTCTCCCCTTTCTGAATCTTTGCCCCCTTTCTGAATCTTTGCCCCCTTTCTGAATCTTTGCCCCCTTTCTGAATCTTTGCCCCCTTTCTGAATCTTTGCCCCCTTTCTGAATCTTTGTGCCCTTTCTAAACCTTTCTCCCCTTTCTGAAGCTTTGTCTCCTTTCTGAATCTTTGTTCCCTTTCTTAAGCTTTGTCTCCTTTCTGAATCTTTGTTCCCTTTCTGAATCTTTGTTCCCTTTCTGAATCTTTGTTCCCTTTCTGAATCTTTGTTCCCTTTCTGAATCTTTGTTCCCTTTCTGAAGCTTTGTCTCCTTTCTGAATCTTTGTTCCCTGACTGAATCTTTGTTCCCTTTCTGAAGCTTTGTCTCCTTTCAGAATCTTTGTTCCCTTTCTGAAGCTTTGTCTCCTTTCTGAATCTTTGTTCCCTTTCTGAAGCTTTGTCTCCTTTCTGAATCTCTGTTCCCTTTCTGAATCTTTGTTCCCTTTCTGAATCTTTGTCTCCTTTCTGAATCTTTGTTCCCTTACTGAATCTTTGTTCCCTTTCTGAATCTTTGTCTCCTTTCTGAATCTTTGTTCCCTTTCTGAATCTTTGTTCCCTTTCTGAATCTTTGTTCCCTTTCTGAATCTTTGTTCCCTTTCTGAATCTTTGTTCCCTTTCTGAATCTTTGTTCCCTTTCTGAATCTTTGTTCCCTTTCTGAATCTTTGTTCCCTTTCTGAATCTTTGTTCCCTTTCTGAATCTTTGTTCCCTTTCTGAAGCTTTGTCTCCTTTCTGAATCTTTGTTCCCTTTCTGAATCTTTGTTCCCTTTCTGAAGCTTTGTCTCCTTTCTGAATCTTTGTTCACTTTCTGAAGCTTTGTCTCCTTTCTGAATCTTTGTCCCCTTTCTGAAGCTTTGTCTCCTTTCTGAATCTCTGTTCCCTTTCTGAATCTTTGTTCCCTTTCTGAATCTTTGTCTCCTTTCTGAATCTTTGTTCCCTTACTGAATCTTTGTTCCCTTTCTGAATCTTTGTCTCCTTTCTGAATCTTTGTCTCCTTTCTGAATCTTTGTTCCCTTTCTGAATCTTTGTTCCCTTTCTGAATCTTTGTTCCCTTTCTGAATCTTTGTTCCCTTTCTGAATCTTTGTTCCCTTTCTGAATCTTTGTTCCCTTTCTGAATCTTTGTTCCCTTTCTGAATCTTTGTTCCCTTTCTGAATCTTTGTTCCCTTTCTGAATCTTTGTTCCCTTTCTGAATCTTTGTTCCCTTTCTGAATCTATGTTCCCTTTCTGAATCTTTGTTCCCTTTCTGAATCTTTGTTCCCTTTCTGAATCTTTGTTCCCTTTCTGAATCTTTGTTCCCTTTCTGAATCTTTGTCCTCTTTCTGAATCTTTGTTCCCTTTCTGAAGCTTTGTTCCCTTTCTGAAGCTTTGTTCCCTTTCTGAAGCTTTGTCTCCTTTCTGAAGCTTTGTCTCCTTTCTGAATCTTTGTTCCCGTTCTGAATCTTTGTTCCCTTTCTGAATCTTTGTTCCCTTTCTGAAGCTTTGTCTCCTTTCTGAATCTTTGTTCCCTTTCTGAACCCTTCTCCCCTTTCTGAATCTTTGCCCCCTTTCTGAATCTTTGTCCCCTTTCTAAACCTTTCTCTCCTTTCTGAAGCTTTGTCTCCTTTCTGAATCTTTGTTCCCTTTCTTAAGCTTTGTCTCCTTTCTGAATCTCTGTTCCCTTTCTGAATCTTTGTTCCCTTTCTGAATCTTTGTTCCCTTTCTGAATCTTTGTCTCCTTTCTGAATCTTTGTTCCCTTACTGAATCTTTGTTCCCTTTCTGAATCTTTGTCTCCTTTCTGAATCTTTGACTCCTTTCTGAGTCTTTGTTCCCTTTCTGAATCTTTGTTCCCTTTCTGAATCTTTGTTCCCTTTCTGAATCTTTGTTCCCTTTCTGAATCTTTGTCCTCTTTCTGAATCTTTGTTCCCTTTCTGAAGCTTTGTTCCCTTTCTGAAGCTTTGTTCCCTTTCTGAAGCTTTGTCTCCTTTCTGAAGCTTTGTCTCCTTTCTGAAGCTTTGTCTCCTTTCTGAATCTTTGTTCCCTTTCTGAATCTTTGTTCCCTTTCTGAATCTTTGTTCCCTTTCTGAATCTTTGTTCCCTTTCTGAAGCTTTGTCTCCTTTCTGAATCTTTGTTCCCTTTCTGAACCCTTCTCCCCTTTCTGAATCTTTGCCCCCTTTCTGAATCTTTGCCCCCTTTCTGAATCTTTGCCCCCTTTCTGAATCTTTGCCCCCTTTCTGAATCTTTGTGCCCTTTCTAAACCTTTCTCCCCTTTCTGAAGCTTTGTCTCCTTTCTGAATCTTTGTTCCCTTTCTTAAGCTTTGTCTCCTTTCTGAATCTTTGTTCCCTTTCTGAATCTTTGTTCCCTTTCTGAATCTTTGTTCCCTTTCTGAATCTTTGTTCCCTTTCTGAATCTTTGTTCCCTTTCTGAATCTTTGTTCCCTTTCTGAAGCTTTGTCTCCTTTCTGAATCTTTGTTCCCTGACTGAATCTTTGTTCCCTTTCTGAAGCTTTGTCTCCTTTCAGAATCTTTGTTCCCTTTCTGAAGCTTTGTCTCCTTTCTGAATCTTTGTTCCCTTTCTGAAGCTTTGTCTCCTTTCTGAATCTCTGTTCCCTTTCTGAATCTTTGTTCCCTTTCTGAATCTTTGTCTCCTTTCTGAATCTTTGTTCCCTTACTGAATCTTTGTTCCCTTTCTGAATCTTTGTCTCCTTTCAGAATCTTTGTCCCCTTTCTGAATCTTTGTTCCCTTTCTGAATCTTTGTTCCCTTTCTGAATCTTTGTTCCCTTTCTGAATCTTTGTTCCCTTTCTAAATCTTTGTTCCCTTTCTGAATCTTTGTTCCCTTTCTGAATCTCTGTTCCCTTTCTGAATCTTTGTTCCCTTTCTGTATCTTGGTCTCCTTTCTGAATCTTTGTTCCCTTACTGAATCTTTGTCCTCTTTCTGAATCTTTGTTCCCTTTCTGAATCTTTGTTCCCTTTCTGAATCTTTGTTCCCTTTCTGAATCTTTGTTCCCTTTCTGAATCTTTGTTCCCTTTCTGAATCTTTGTTCCCTTTCTGAATCTTTGTCTCCTTTCTGAAGCTTTGTCTCCTTTCTGAAGCTTTGTCTCCTTTCTGAATCTTTGTTCCCTTTCTGAAGCTTTGTCTCCTTTCTGAAGCTTTGTCTCCTTTCTGAATCTTTGTTCCCTTTCTGAATCTTTGTTCCCTTTCTGAATCTTTGTTCCCTTTCTGAGTCTCTGTTCCCTTTCTGAATCTTTGTCCTCTTTCTGAATCTTTGTTCCCTTTCTGAATCTTTGTTCCCTTTCTGAAGCTTTGTCTCCTTTCTGAATCTTTGTTCCCTTTCTGAATCTTTGTTCCCTTTCTGAATCTTTGTTCCCTTTCTGAATCTTTGTTCCCTTTCTGAAGCTTTGTCTCCTTTCTGAATCTTTGTTCCCTTTCTGAAACCTTCTCCCCTTTCTGAACCCTTCTCCCCTTTCTGAATCTTTGCCCCCTTTCTGAATCTTTGCCCCCTTTCTGGATCTTTGCCCCCTTTCTGAATCTTTGCCCCATTTCTGAATATTTGCCCCCTTTCTGAATATTTGCCCCCTTTCTGAATCTTTGCCCCCTTTCTGAATCTTTGCCCCCTTTCTGAATCTTTGCCCCCTTTCTGAATCTTTGTCCCCTTTCTAAACCTTTCTCCCCTTTCTGAAGCTTTGTCTCCTTTCTGAATCTTTGTTCCCTTTCTTAAGCTTTGTCTCCTTTCTGAATCTTTGTTCCCTTTCTGAATCTTTGTTCCCTTTCTGAAGCTTTGTCTCCTTTCTGAATCTTTGTTCCCTTACTGAATCTTTGTTCCCTTACTGAATCTTTGTTCCATTTCTGAAGCTTTGTCTCCTTTCTGAATCTTTGTTCCCTTTCTGAAGCTTTGTCTCCTTTCTGAATCTTTGTTCCCTTTCTGAAGCTTTGTCTCCTTCCTGAATCTTTGTTCCCTTTCTGAATCTTTGTCTCCTTTCTGAATCTTTGTTCCCTTACTGAATCTTTGTTCCCTTTCTGAATCTTTGTTCCCTTACTGAATCTTTGTTCCCTTTCTGAATCTTTGTTCCCTTTCTGAGTCTGTGTTCCCTTTCTGAATCTTTGTCTCCTTTCTGAATCTTTGTTCCCTTTCTGAAGCTTTGTCTCCTTCCTGAATCTTTGTTCCCTTTCTGAATCTTTGTCTCCTTTCTGAATCTTTGTTCCCTTACTGAATCTTTGTTCCCTTTCTGAATCTTTGTTCCCTTACTGAATCTTTGTTCCCTTTCTGAAGCTTTGTCTCCTTTCTGAATCTTTGTTCCCTTTCTGAAGCTTTGTCTCCTTTCTGAATCTTTGTTCCCTTTCTGAAGCTTTGTCTCCTTCCTGAATCTTTGTTCCCTTTCTGAATCTTTGTCTCCTTTCTGAATCTTTGTTCCCTTACTGAATCTTTGTTCCCTTTCTGAATCTTTGTTCCCTTACTGAATCTTTGTTCCCTTTCTGAATCTTTGTTCCCTTTCTGAGTCTGTGTTCCCTTTCTGAATCGTTGTCTCCTTTCTGAATCTTTGTTCCCTTTCTGAAGGTTTGTCTCCTTCCTGAATCTTTGTTCCCTTTCTGAATCTTTGTCTCCTTTCTGAATCTTTGTTCCCTTACTGAATCTTTGTTCCCTTTCTGAATCTTTGTTCCCTTTCTGAATCTTTGTTCCCTTACTGAATCTTTGTTCCCTTTCTGAATCTTTGTTCCCTTTCTGAGTCTGTGTTCCCTTTCTGAATCTTTGTCTCCTTTCTGAATCTTTGTTCCCTTTCTGAATCTTTGTTCCCTTTCTGAATCTTTGTTCCCTTTCTGAATCTTTGTTCCCTTTCTGAATCTTTGTTCCCTTTCTGAATCTTTGTCTCCTTTCTGAATCTTTGTTCCCTTTCTGAATCTTTGTTCCCTTTCTGAAGCTTTGTTCCCTTTCTGAATCTTTGTTCCCTTTCTGACTCTCTGTTCCCTTTCTGAGTCTCTGTTCCCTTTCTGAGTCTCTGTTCCCTTTCTGAATCTTTGTCCACTTTCTGAATCTTTGTCCCCTTTCTCAACCTTTCTCCCCTTTCTGAAGCTTTGTCTCCTTTCTGAATCTTTGTTCCCTTTCTGAATCTTTGTCCCCTTTCTGAATCTTTGTCCCCTTTCTGAATCTTTGTCCCCTTTCTGAATCTTTGTACCCTTTCTGAATCTTTGCCCCCTTTCTGAATCTTTGCCCCCTTTCTGAATCTTTGCCCCCTTTCTGAATCTTTGCCCCCTTTCTGAATCTTTGCCCCCTTTCTGAATCTTTGTCCCCTTTCTGAATCTTTGTCCCCTTTCTGAACCTTTCTACCCTTTCTGAATCTTTGTCCCCTTTCTGAATCTTTGTCCCCTTTCTGAACCTTTCTCCCCTTTCTGAATCTTTGTGCCTTTTCTGAATCTTTCTCCCTTTTCAGAACCTTTGTCTCCTTTCTGAGTCTTTGCCGTATTTCTGAACCTTGCTCCCCTTTCTGAATCTTTGTCCCCTTTCTGAATCTTTGTCCCCTTTCTGAATCTTTGTCCCCTTTCTGAATCTTTCTCCCCTTTCTGAATCTTTGTGCCCTTTCTGAATCTTTGTCCCCTTTCTGATCCTTTGTCCCCTTTCTGAACCTTTGTCTCCTGTCTGAACCTTTGTCCCCTTTCTGAACCTTTGTCCCCTTTCTGAACCTTTGTCCCCTTTCTGAATCTTTGCCCCGTTTCTGAATCTTTGCCCCGTTTCTGAATCTTTGCCCCGTTTCTGAACCTTTGCCCCCTTTCTGATCCTGTTCCCCTTTCTGAACCTTTCTCCCCTTTCTGAACCTTTCTCCCCTTCCTGAACCTTTGTCTCCTTTCTGAACCTTTGCCGTATTTCTGAACCTTGCTCCCCTTTCTGAATCTTTGTTCCCTTTCTGAATCTTTGTTCCCTTTCTGAATCTTTGTTCCCTTTCTGAATCTTTGTTCCCTTTCTGAATCTTTGTTCCCTTTCTGAATCTTTGTTCCCTTTCTGAATCTTTGTTCCCTTTCTGAATCTTTGTTCCCTTTCTGAAGCTTTGTCTCCTTTCTGAATCTTTGTTCCCTGACTGAATCTTTGTTCCCTTTCTGAAGCTTTGTCTCCTTTCAGAATCTTTGTTCCCTTTCTGAAGCTTTGTCTCCTTTCTGAATCTTTGTTCCCTTTCTGAAGCTTTGTCTCCTTTCTGAATCTTTGTTCCCTTTCTGAATCTTTGTTCCCTTTCTGAATCTTTGTTCCCTTTCTGAATCTTTGTTCCCTTTCTGAATCTTTGTTCCCTTTCTGAATCTTTGTTCCCTTTCTGAATCTTTGTTCCCTTTCTGAAGCTTTGTCTCCTTTCTGAATCTTTGTTCCCTTTCTGAACCCTTCTCCCCTTTCTGAACCCTTCTCCCCTTTCTGAACCTTTGCCCCCTTTCTGAATCTTTGCCCCCTTTCTGAATCTTTGCCCCCTTTCTGAATCTTTGCCCCCTTTCTGAATCTTTGCCCCCTTTCTGAATCTTTGCCCCCTTTCTGAATCTTTGTCCCCTTTCTAAACCTTTCTCCCCTTTCTGAAGCTTTGTCTCCTTTCTGAATCTTTGTTCCCTTTCTTAAGCTTTGTCTCCTTTCTGAATCTTTGTTCCCTTTCTGAATCTTTGTTCCCCTTCTGAAGCTTTGTCTCCTTTCTGAAGCTTTGTCTCCTTTCTGAATCTTTGTTCCCTTACTGAATCTTTGTTCCCTTACTGAATCTTTGTTCCCTTTCTGAAGCTTTGTCTCCTTTCTGAATCTTTGTTCCCTTTCTGAAGCTTTGTCTCCTTTCTGAATCTTTGTTCCCTTTCTGAAGCTTTGTCTCCTTCCTGAATCTTTGTTCCCTTTCTGAATCTTTGTCTCCTTTCTGAATCTTTGTTCCCTTACTGAATCTTTGTCTCCTTTCTGAATCTTTGTTCCCTTTCTGAATCTTTGTTCCCTTTCTGAATCTTTGTTCCCTTTCTGAAACTTTGTTCCCTTTCTGAAACTTTGTTCCCTTTCTGAATCTTTGTCTCCTTTCTGAATCTTTGTTCCCTTTCTGAATCTTTGTTCCCTTTCTGAATCTTTGTTCCCTTTCTGAAGCTTTGTTCCCTTTCTGAAGCTTTGTTCCCTTTCTGAATCTTTGTTCCCTTTCTGAGTCTCTGTTCCCTTTCTGAGTCTCTGTTCCCTTTCTGAATCTTTGTCCTCTTTCTGAATCTTTGTCCCCTTTCTGAATCTTTGTCCCCTTTCTAAACCTTTCTCCCCTTTCTGAAACTTTGTCTCCTTTCTGAATCTTTGTTCCCTTTCTGAATCTTTGTTCCCTTTCTGAATCTTTGTCCCCTTTCTGAATCTTTGTCCCCTTTCTGAATCTTTGTCTCCTTTCTGAACCTTTGCCCACTTTCTGAATCTTTGTCTCCTTTCTGAACCTTTGCCCACTTTCTGAATCTTTGTCTCTTTTCTGAACCTTTGCCCACTTTCTGAATCTTTGTTCCCTTTCTGAACCCTTATCTCCTTTCTGAATCTTTGCCCCCTTTCTGAATCTTTGCCCCCTTTCTGAATCTTTGTCCCCTTTCTGAATCTTTGTCCCCTTTCTGAATCTTTGTCCCCTTTCTGAACCTTTCTCCCCTTTCTGAATCTTTGTCCCCTTTCTGAACCTTTCTCCCCTTTCTGAATCTTTGTGCCTTTTCTGAATCTTTCTCCCCTTTCAGAACCTTTGTCTCCTTTCTGAGTCTTTGCCGTATTTCTGAACCTTGCTCCCCTTTCTGAATCTTTGTTCCCTTTCTGAATCTTTGTGCCCTTTCTGAATCTTTGTCCCCTTTCTGAATCTTTGTCCCCTTTCTGAACCTTTGTCCCCTTTCTGAACCTTTGTCCCCTTTCTGAACCTTTGTCCCCTTTCTGAACCTTTGTCCCCTTTCTGAATCTTTGCCCCGTTTCTGAATCTTTACCCCGTTTCTGAATCTTTGCCCCGTTTCTGAACCTTTGCCCCCTTTCTGATCCTGTTCCCCTTTCTGATCCTGTTCCCCTTTCTGATCCTGTTCCCCTTTCTGAACCTTTCTCCCCTTTCTGAACCTTTCTCCCCTTTCTGAACCTTTGTCTCCTTTCTGAACCTTTGTCTCCTTTCTGAACCTTCGTCTCCTTTCTGAATCTTTCTCCCCTTTCTGAATCTTTGTGCCCTTTCTGAATCTTTGTCCCCTTTCTGAACCTTTGTCCCCTTTCTGAATCTTTGCCCTATTTCTGAATCTTTGTTCCCTTTCTGAATCTTTGTTCCCTTTCTGAGTCTCTGTTCCCTTTCTGAATCTTTGTCCTCTTTCTGAATCTTTGTCCTCTTTCTGAATCTTTGTCCTCTTTCTGAATCTTTGTTCCCTTTCTGAATCTTTGTTCCCTTTCTGAATCTTTGTCTCCTTTCTGAATCTTTGTTCCCTTACTGAATCTTTGTTCCCTTTCTGAATCTTTGTTCCCTTACTGAATCTTTGTTCCCTTTCTGAATCTTTGTTCCCTTTCTGAATCTTTGTTCCCTTTCTGAGTCTGTGTTCCCTTTCTGAATCTTTGTCTCCTTTCTGAATCTTTGTTCCCTTTCTGAATCTTTGTTCCCTTTCTGAATCTTTGTTCCCTTTCTGAAACTTTGTTCCCTTTCTGAATCTTTGTCTCCTTTCTGAATCTTTGTTCCCTTTCTGAATCTTTGTTCCCTTTCTGAATCTTTGTTCCCTTTCTGAAGCTTTGTTCCCTTTCTGAAGCTTTGTTCCCTTTCTGAATCTTTGTTCCCTTTCTGAGTCTCTGTTCCCTTTCTGAGTCTCTGTTCCCTTTCTGAATCTTTGTCCTCTTTCTGAATCTTTGTCCCCTTTCTAAACCTTTCTCCCATTTCTGAAACTTTGTCTCCTTTCTGAATCTTTGTTCCCTTTCTGAATCTTTGTTCCCTTTCTGAATCTTTGTCCCCTTTCTGAATCTTTGTCCCCTTTCTGAATCTTTGTCTCCTTTCTGAACCTTTGCCCACTTTCTGAATCTTTGTCTCCTTTCTGAACCTTTGCCCACTTTCTGAATCTTTGTCTCTTTTCTGAACCTTTGCCCACTTTCTGAATCTTTGTTCCCTTTCTGAACCCTTATCTCCTTTCTGAATCTTTGCCCCCTTTCTGAATCTTTGCCGCCTTTCTGAATCTTTGTCCCCTTTCTGAATCTTTGTCCCCTTTCTGAATCTTTGTCCCCTTTCTGAATCTTTGTCCCCTTTCTGAACCTTTCTCCCCTTTCTGAATCTTTGTCCCCTTTCTGAACCTTTCTCCCCTTTCTGAATCTTTGTGCCTTTTCTGAATCTTTCTCCCCTTTCAGAACCTTTGTCTCCTTTCTGAGTCTTTGCCGTATTTCTGAACCTTGCTCCCCTTTCTGAATCTTTGTTCCCTTTCTGAATCTTTGTCCCCTTTCTGAATCTTTCTCCCCTATCTGAATCTTTGTGCCCTTTCTGAATCTTTGTCCCCTTTCTGAATCTTTGTCCCCTTTCTGAACCTTTGTCCCCTTTCTGAACCTTTGTCCCCTTTCTGAACCTTTGTCCCCTTTCTGAATCTTTGCCCCGTTTCTGAATCTTTACCCCGTTTCTGAATCTTTGCCCCGTTTCTGAATCTTTTTCCCCTTTCTGATCCTGTTCCCCTTTCTGATCCTGTTCCCCTTTCTGAACCTTTCTCCCCTTTCTGAACCTTTCTCCCCTTTCTGAACCTTTGTCTCCTTTCTGAACCTTTGTCTCCTTTCTGAACCTTCGTCTCCTTTCTGAATCTTTCTCCCCTTTCTGAATCTTTGTGCCCTTTCTGAATCTTTGTCCCCTTTCTGAACCTTTGTCCCCTTTCTGAATCTTTGCCCTATTTCTGAACCTTTGTCCCCTTTCTGAATCTTTGTCCCCTTTCTGAATCTTTGTCCCCTTTCTGAATCTTTCTCCCCTTTCTGAATCTTTGTCCCCTTTCTGAATCTTTGCCCCGTTTCTGAACCTTTGCCCCCTTTCTGATCCTGTTCCCCTTTCTGAACCTTTCTCCCCTTTCTGAACCTTTCTCCCCTTTCTGAACCTTTCTCCCCTTTCTGAACCTTTCTCCCCTTTCTGAACCTTTGTCTCCTTTCTGAACCTTTGTCTCCTTTCTGAACCTTTGTCTCCTTTCTGAATCTTTCTCCCCTTTCTGAATCTTTGTGCTCTTTCTGAATCTTTGTCCCCTTTCTGAACCTTTGTCTCCTGTCTGAACCTTTGTCCCCTTTCTGAACCTTTGTCCCCTTTCTGAACCTTTGTCCCCTTTCTGAATCTTTGCCCCGTTTCTGAACCTTTGTCTCCTTTCTGAACCTTTGCCCCCTTTCTGATCCTTTCTCCCCTTTCTGAACCTTTCTCCCCTTTCTGAACCTTTGTCTCCTTTCTGAACCTTTGTCTCCTTTCTGAACCTTTGTCTCCTTTCTGAATCTTTGTTCCCTTTCTGAATCTTTGTTCCCTTTCTGAATCTTTGTCTCCTTTCTGAACCTTTGTCTCCTTTCTGAACCTTTGTCTCCTTTCTGAATCTTTGTCTCCTTTCTGAACCTTTGTCTCCTTTCTGAACCTTTGTCTCCTTTCTGAATCTTTGTCTCCTTTCTGAATCCTTATCCACTTTCTTAATCTTTGCCCCCTTTCTGAACCTTTGCCCCCTTTCTGAATCTTTGCCCTATTTCTGATCCTTTCTCCCCTTTCTGAATCTTTGTCCCCTTTCTGAATCTTTCTCCCCTTTCACAACCCTAATCTCCTTTCTGAATCTTTGCCCCCTTTCTTAACCTTTCTCCCCTTTCTGAATCTTTGCCCCCTTTCTGAACCTTTCTCCCCTTTCTGAACCTTTCTCCCCTTTCTGAATCTTTGTCTCATTTCTGAATCTTTCTCCCCTTTCAGAACCTTTATCTCCTTTCTGAATCTTTGCCCCCTTTCTGAATCTTTCTCCCATTTCAGAACTTTTATCTCCTTTCTGAATCTTTGCCCCCTTTCTGAACCCTTATCTCCTTTCTGAATCTTTGCCCTATTTCTGAACCTTTCTCCCCTTTCTGAATCTTTGTCTCCTTTCTGAATCTTTCTCCCATTTCAGAACCTTTATCTCCTTTCTGAATCTTTGCCACATTTCTCCCCTTTCTGAACCTTTGTCCCCTTTCTGAATCTTTGTTCCCTTACTGAATCTTTGTTCCCTTACTGAATCTTTGTTCCCTTTCTGAAGCTTTGTCTCCTTTCTGAATCTTTGTTCCCTTTCTGAAGCTTTGTCTCCTTTCTGAATCTTTGTTCCCTTTCTGAAGCTTTGTCTCCTTCCTGAATCTTTGTTCCCTTTCTGAATCTTTGTCTCCTTTCTGAATCTTTGTTCCCTTACTGAATCTTTGTTCCCTTTCTGAATCTTTGTTCCCTTACTGAATCTTTGTTCCCTTTCTGAATCTTTGTTCCCTTTCTGAGTCTGTGTTCCCTTTCTGAATCTTTGTCTCCTTTCTGAATCTTTGTTCCCTTTCTGAAGCTTTGTCTCCTTCCTGAATCTTTGTTCCCTTTCTGAATCTTTGTCTCCTTTCTGAATCTTTGTTCCCTTACTGAATCTTTGTTCCCTTTCTGAAACTTTGTTCCCTTACTGAATCTTTGTTCCCTTTCTGAAGCTTTGTCTCCTTTCTGAATCTTTGTTCCCTTTCTGAAGCTTTGTCTCCTTTCTGAATCTTTGTTCCCTTTCTGAAGCTTTGTCTCCTTCCTGAATCTTTGTTCCCTTTCTGAATCTTTGTCTCCTTTCTGAATCTTTGTTCCCTTACTGAATCTTTGTTCCCTTTCTGAATCTTTGTTCCCTTACTGAATCTTTGTTCCCTTTCTGAATCTTTGTTCCCTTTCTGAGTCTGTGTTCCCTTTCTGAATCTTTGTCTCCTTTCTGAATCTTTGTTCCCTTTCTGAAGCTTTGTCTCCTTCCTGAATCTTTGTTCCCTTTCTGAATCTTTGTCTCCTTTCTGAATCTTTGTTCCCTTACTGAATCTTTGTTCCCTTTCTGAATCTTTGTTCCCTTACTGAATCTTTGTTCCCTTTCTGAATCTTTGTTCCCTTTCTGAGTCTGTGTTCCCTTTCTGAATCTTTGTCTCCTTTCTGAATCTTTGTTCCCTTTCTGAATCTTTGTTCCCTTTCTGAATCTTTGTTCCCTTTCTGAATCTTTGTTCCCTTTCTGAATCTTTGTCTCCTTTCTGAATCTTTGTTCCCTTTCTGAATCTTTGTTCCCTTTCTGAATCTTTGTTCCCTTTCTGAAGCTTTGTTCCCTTTCTGAATCTTTGTTCCCTTTCTGAGTCTCTGTTCCCTTTCTGAAGCTTTGTCTCCTTTCTGAATCTTTGTTCCCTTTCTGAAGCTTTGTCTCCTTTCTGAATCTTTGTTCCCTTTCTGAAGCTTTGTCTCCTTCCTGAATCTTTGTTCCCTTTCTGAATCTTTGTCTCCTTTCTGAATCTTTGTTCCCTTACTGAATCTTTGTTCCCTTTCTGAATCTTTGTTCCCTTACTGAATCTTTGTTCCCTTTCTGAATCTTTGTTCCCTTTCTGAGTCTGTGTTCCCTTTCTGAATCTTTGTCTCCTTTCTGAATCTTTGTTCCCTTTCTGAATCTTTGTTCCCTTTCTGAATCTTTGTTCCCTTTCTGAAACTTTGTTCCCTTTCTGAATCTTTGTCTCCTTTCTGAATCTTTGTTCCCTTTCTGAATCTTTGTTCCCTTTCTGAATCTTTGTTCCCTTTCTGAAGCTTTGTTCCCTTTCTGAAGCTTTGTTCCCTTTCTGAATCTTTGTTCCCTTTCTGAGTCTCTGTTCCCTTTCTGAGTCTCTGTTCCCTTTCTGAATCTTTGTCCTCTTTCTGAATCTTTGTCCCCTTTCTAAACCTTTCTCCCCTTTCTGAAACTTTGTCTCCTTTCTGAATCTTTGTTCCCTTTCTGAATCTTTGTTCCCTTTCTGAATCTTTGTTCCCTTTCTGAATCTTTGTCCCCTTTCTGAATCTTTGTCCCCTTTCTGAATCTTTGTCTCCTTTCTGAACCTTTGCCCACTTTCTGAATCTTTGTCTCCTTTCTGAACCTTTGCCCACTTTCTGAATCTTTGTCTCTTTTCTGAACCTTTGCCCACTTTCTGAATCTTTGTTCCCTCTCTGAACCCTTATCTCCTTTCTGAATCTTTGCCCCCTTTCTGAATCTTTGCCCCCTTTCTGAATCTTTGTCCCCTTTCTGAATCTTTGTCCCCTTTCTGAACCTTTCTCCCCTTTCTGAATCTTTGTCCCCTTTCTGAACCTTTCTCCCCTTTCTGAATCTTTGTGCCTTTTCTGAATCTTTCTCCCCTTTCAGAACCTTTGTCTCCTTTCTGAGTCTTTGCCGTATTTCTGAACCTTGCTCCCCTTTCTGAATCTTTGTTCCCTTTCTGAATCTTTGTTCCCTTTCTGAATCTTTGTCCCCTTTCTGAATCTTTCTCCCCTTTCTGAATCTTTGTGCCCTTTCTGAACCTTTGTCCCCTTTCTGAATCTTTGTCCCCTTTCTGAACCTTTGTCTCCTGTCTGAACCTTTGTCCCCTTTCTGAACCTTTGTCCCCTTTCTGAACCTTTGTCCCCTTTCTGAATCTTTGCCCCGTTTCTGAATCTTTACCCCGTTTCTGAATCTTTGCCCCGTTTCTGAATCTTTGTCCCCTTTCTGATCCTGTTCCCCTTTCTGATCCTGTTCCCCTTTCTGAACCTTTCTCCCCTTTCTGAACCTTTCTCCCCTTTCTGAACCTTTGTCTCCTTTCTGAACCTTTGTCTCCTTTCTGAACCTTCGTCTCCTTTCTGAATCTTTCTCCCCTTTCTGAATCTTTGTGCCCTTTCTGAATCTTTGTCCCCTTTCTGAACCTTTGTCCCCTTTCTGAATCTTTGCCCTATTTCTGAACCTTTGTCCCCTTTCTGAATCTTTGTCCCCTTTCTGAATCTTTGTCCCCTTTCTGAATCTTTCTCCCCTTTCTGAATCTTTGTCCCCTTTCTGAATCTTTGCCCCGTTTCTGAACCTTTGCCCCCTTTCTGATCCTGTTCCCCTTTCTGAACCTTTCTCCCCTTTCTGAACCTTTCTCCCCTTTCTGAACCTTTCTCCCCTTTCTGAACCTTTCTCCCCTTTCTGAACCTTTGTCTCCTTTCTGAACCTTTGTCTCCTTTCTGAACCTTTGTCTCCTTTCTGAATCTTTCTCCCCTTTCTGAATCTTTGTGCTCTTTCTGAATCTTTGTCCCCTTTCTGAACCTTTGTCTCCTGTCTGAACCTTTGTCCCCTTTCTGAACCTTTGTCCCCTTTCTGAACCTTTGTCCCCTTTCTGAATCTTTGCCCCGTTTCTGAACCTTTGTCTCCTTTCTGAACCTTTGCCCCCTTTCTGATCCTTTCTCCCCTTTCTGAACCTTTCTCCCCTTTCTGAACCTTTCTCCCCTTTCTGAACCTTTGTCTCCTTTCTGAACCTTTGTCTCCTTTCTGAACCTTTGTCTCCTTTCTGAATCTTTGTTCCCTTTCTGAATCTTTGTTCCCTTTCTGAATCTTTGTCTCCTTTCTGAACCTTTGTCTCCTTTCTGAACCTTTGTCTCCTTTCTGAATCTTTGTCTCCTTTCTGAACCTTTGTCTCCTTTCTGAACCTTTGTCTCCTTTCTGAATCTTTGTCTCCTTTCTGAATCCTTATCCACTTTCTTAATCTTTGCCCCCTTTCTGAACCTTTGCCCCCTTTCTGAATCTTTGCCCTATTTCTGATCCTTTCTCCCCTTTCTGAATCTTTGTCCCCTTTCTGAATCTTTCTCCCCTTTCACAACCCTAATCTCCTTTCTGAATCTTTGCCCCCTTTCTTAACCTTTCTCCCCTTTCTGAATCTTTGCCCCCTTTCTGAACCTTTCTCCCCTTTCTGAACCTTTCTCCCCTTTCTGAATCTTTGTCTCATTTCTGAATCTTTCTCCCCTTTCAGAACCTTTATCTCCTTTCTGAATCTTTGCCCCCTTTCTGAATCTTTCTCCCATTTCAGAACTTTTATCTCCTTTCTGAATCTTTGCCCCCTTTCTGAACCCTTATCTCCTTTCTGAATCTTTGCCCTATTTCTGAACCTTTCTCCCCTTTCTGAATCTTTGTCTCCTTTCTGAATCTTTCTCCCATTTCAGAACCTTTATCTCCTTTCTGAATCTTTGCCACATTTCTCCCCTTTCTGAACCTTTGTCCCCTTTCTGAATCTTTGTTCCCTTACTGAATCTTTGTTCCCTTACTGAATCTTTGTTCCCTTTCTGAAGCTTTGTCTCCTTTCTGAATCTTTGTTCCCTTTCTGAAGCTTTGTCTCCTTTCTGAATCTTTGTTCCCTTTCTGAAGCTTTGTCTCCTTCCTGAATCTTTGTTCCCTTTCTGAATCTTTGTCTCCTTTCTGAATCTTTGTTCCCTTACTGAATCTTTGTTCCCTTTCTGAATCTTTGTTCCCTTACTGAATCTTTGTTCCCTTTCTGAATCTTTGTTCCCTTTCTGAGTCTGTGTTCCCTTTCTGAATCTTTGTCTCCTTTCTGAATCTTTGTTCCCTTTCTGAAGCTTTGTCTCCTTCCTGAATCTTTGTTCCCTTTCTGAATCTTTGTCTCCTTTCTGAATCTTTGTTCCCTTACTGAATCTTTGTTCCCTTTCTGAATCTTTGTTCCCTTACTGAATCTTTGTTCCCTTTCTGAAGCTTTGTCTCCTTTCTGAATCTTTGTTCCCTTTCTGAAGCTTTGTCTCCTTTCTGAATCTTTGTTCCCTTTCTGAAGCTTTGTCTCCTTCCTGAATCTTTGTTCCCTTTCTGAATCTTTGTCTCCTTTCTGAATCTTTGTTCCCTTACTGAATCTTTGTTCCCTTTCTGAATCTTTGTTCCCTTACTGAATCTTTGTTCCCTTTCTGAATCTTTGTTCCCTTTCTGAGTCTGTGTTCCCTTTCTGAATCTTTGTCTCCTTTCTGAATCTTTGTTCCCTTTCTGAAGCTTTGTCTCCTTCCTGAATCTTTGTTCCCTTTCTGAATCTTTGTCTCCTTTCTGAATCTTTGTTCCCTTACTGAATCTTTGTTCCCTTTCTGAATCTTTGTTCCCTTACTGAATCTTTGTTCCCTTTCTGAATCTTTGTTCCCTTTCTGAGTCTGTGTTCCCTTTCTGAATCTTTGTCTCCTTTCTGAATCTTTGTTCCCTTTCTGAATCTTTGTTCCCTTTCTGAATCTTTGTTCCCTTTCTGAATCTTTGTTCCCTTTCTGAATCTTTGTCTCCTTTCTGAATCTTTGTTCCCTTTCTGAATCTTTGTTCCCTTTCTGAATCTTTGTTCCCTTTCTGAATCTTTGTTCCCTTTCTGAAGCTTTGTTCCCTTTCTGAATCTTTGTTCCCTTTCTGAGTCTCTGTTCCCTTTCTGAAGCTTTGTCTCCTTTCTGAATCTTTGTTCCCTTTCTGAAGCTTTGTCTCCTTTCTGAATCTTTGTTCCCTTTCTGAAGCTTTGTCTCCTTCCTGAATCTTTGTTCCCTTTCTGAATCTTTGTCTCCTTTCTGAATCTTTGTTCCCTTACTGAATCTTTGTTCCCTTTCTGAATCTTTGTTCCCTTACTGAATCTTTGTTCCCTTTCTGAATCTTTGTTCCCTTTCTGAGTCTGTGTTCCCTTTCTGAATCTTTGTCTCCTTTCTGAATCTTTGTTCCCTTTCTGAATCTTTGTTCCCTTTCTGAATCTTTGTTCCCTTTCTGAATCTTTGTTCCCTTTCTGAATCTTTGTCTCCTTTCTGAAGCTTTGTTCCCTTTCTGAAGCTTTGTTCCCTTTCTGAATCTTTGTTCCCTTTCTGAGTCTCTGTTCCCTTTCTGAGTCTCTGTTCCCTTTCTGAATCTTTGTCCTCTTTCTGAATCTTTGTCCCCTTTCTAAACCTTTCTCCCCTTTCTGAAACTTTGTCTCCTTTCTGAATCTTTGTTCCCTTTCTGAATCTTTGTTCCCTTTCTGAATCTTTGTTCCCTTTCTGAATCTTTGTTCCCTTTCTGAATCTTTGTCCCCTTTCTGAATCTTTGTCCCCTTTCTGAATCTTTGTCTCCTTTCTGAACCTTTGCCCACTTTCTGAATCTTTGTCTCCTTTCTGAACCTTTGCCCACTTTCTGAATCTTTGTCTCTTTTCTGAACCTTTGCCCACTTTCTGAATCTTTGTTCCCTCTCTGAACCCTTATCTCCTTTCTGAATCTTTGCCCCCTTTCTGAATCTTTGCCCCCTTTCTGAATCTTTGTCCCCTTTCTGAATCTTTGTCCCCTTTCTGAATCTTTGTCCCCTTTCTGAACCTTTCTCCCCTTTCTGAATCTTTGTCCCCTTTCTGAACCTTTCTCCCCTTTCTGAATCTTTGTGCCTTTTCTGAATCTTTCTCCCCTTTCAGAACCTTTGTCTCCTTTCTGAGTCTTTGCCGTATTTCTGAACCTTGCTCCCCTTTCTGAATCTTTGTTCCCTTTCTGAATCTTTGTTCCCTTTCTGAATCTTTGTCCCCTTTCTGAATCTTTCTCCCCTTTCTGAATCTTTGTGCCCTTTCTGAATCTTTGTCCCCTTTCTGAATCTTTGTCCCCTTTCTGAACCTTTGTCTCCTGTCTGAACCTTTGTCCCCTTTCTGAACCTTTGTCCCCTTTCTGAACCTTTGTCCCCTTTCTGAACCTTTGTCCCCTTTCTGAATCTTTGCCCCGTTTCTGAATCTTTACCCCGTTTCTGAATCTTTGCCCCGTTTCTGAACCTTTGCCCCCTTTCTGATCCTGTTCCCCTTTCTGATCCTGTTCCCCTTTCTGAACCTTTCTCCCCTTTCTGAACCTTTCTCCCCTTTCTGAACCTTTGTCTCCTTTCTGAACCTTTGTCTCCTTTCTGAACCTTTGTCTCCTTTCTGAATCTTTGTTCCCTTTGTGAATCTTTGTTCCCTTTCTGAAGCTTTGTCTCCTTTCTGAATCTTTGTTCCCTTTCTGAAGCTTTGTCTCCTTTCTGAATCTTTGTTCCCTTTCTGAAGCTTTGTCTCCTTCCTGAATCTTTGTTCCCTTTCTGAATCTTTGTCTCCTTTCTGAATCTTTGTTCCCTTACTGAATCTTTGTTCCCTTTCTGAATCTTTGTTCCCTTACTGAATCTTTGTTCCCTTTCTGAATCTTTGTTCCCTTTCTGAGTCTGTGTTCCCTTTCTGAATCTTTGTCTCCTTTCTGAATCTTTGTTCCCTTTCTGAATCTTTGTTCCCTTTCTGAATCTTTGTTCCCTTTCTGAAACTTTGTTCCCTTTCTGAATCTTTGTCTCCTTTCTGAATCTTTGTTCCCTTTCTGAATCTTTGTTCCCTTTCTGAATCTTTGTTCCCTTTCTGAAGCTTTGTTCCCTTTCTGAAGCTTTGTTCCCTTTCTGAATCTTTGTTCCCTTTCTGAGTCTCTGTTCCCTTTCTGAGTCTCTGTTCCCTTTCTGAATCTTTGTCCTCTTTCTGAATCTTTGTCCCCTTTCTAAACCTTTCTCCCCTTTCTGAAACTTTGTCTCCTTTCTGAATCTTTGTTCCCTTTCTGAATCTTTGTTCCCTTTCTGAATCTTTGTCCCCTTTCTGAATCTTTGTCCCCTTTCTGAATCTTTGTCTCCTTTCTGAACCTTTGCCCACTTTCTGAATCTTTGTCTCCTTTCTGAACCTTTGCCCACTTTCTGAATCTTTGTCTCTTTTCTGAACCTTTGCCCACTTTCTGAATCTTTGTTCCCTCTCTGAACCCTTATCTCCTTTCTGAATCTTTGCCCCCTTTCTGAATCTTTGCCCCCTTTCTGAATCTTTGCCCCCTTTCTGAATCTTTGTCCCCTTTCTGAATCTTTGTCCCCTTTCTGAATCTTTGTCCCCTTTCTGAACCTTTCTCCCCTTTCTGAATCTTTGTCCCCTTTCTGAACCTTTCTCCCCTTTCTGAATCTTTGTGCCTTTTCTGAATCTTTCTCCCCTTTCAGAACCTTTGTCTCCTTTCTGAGTCTTTGCCGTATTTCTGAACCTTGCTCCCCTTTCTGAATCTTTGTTCCCTTTCTGAATCTTTGTTCCCTTTCTGAATCTTTGTCCCCTTTCTGAATCTTTCTCCCCTTTCTGAATCTTTGTGCCCTTTCTGAATCTTTGTCCCCTTTCTGAATCTTTGTCCCCTTTCTGAACCTTTGTCTCCTGTCTGAACCTTTGTCCCCTTTCTGAACCTTTGTCCCCTTTCTGAACCTTTGTCCCCTTTCTGAATCTTTGCCCCGTTTCTGAATCTTTACCCCGTTTCTGAATCTTTGCCCCGTTTCTGAACCTTTGCCCCCTTTCTGATCCTGTTCCCCTTTCTGATCCTGTTCCCCTTTCTGAACCTTTCTCCCCTTTCTGAACCTTTCTCCCCTTTCTGAACCTTTGTCTCCTTTCTGAACCTTTGTCTCCTTTCTGAATCTTTGTTCCCTTTCTGAATCTTTGTTCCCTTTCTGAATCTTTGTCTCCTTTCTGAACCTTTGTCTCCTTTCTGAACCTTTGTCTCCTTTCTGAACCTTTGTCTCCTTTCTGAACCTTTGTCTCCTTTCTGAATCTTTGTCTCCTTTCTGAACCTTTGTCTCCTTTCTGAACCTTTGTCTCCTTTCTGAATCTTTGTCTCCTTTCTGAATCCTTATCCACTTTCTTAATCTTTGCCCCCTTTCTGAACCTTTGCCCCCTTTCTGAATCTTTGCCCTATTTCTGATCCTTTCTCCCCTTTCTGAATCTATGTCCCCTTTCTGAATCTTTCTCCCCTTTCACAACCCTAATCTCCTTTCTGAATCTTTGCCCCCTTTCTTAACCTTTCTCCCCTTTCTGAATCTTTGCCCCCTTTCTGAACCTTTCTCCCCTTTCTGAACCTTTCTCCCCTTTCTGAATCTTTGTCTCATTTCTGAATCTTTCTCCCCTTTCAGAACCTTTATCTCCTTTCTGAATCTTTGCCCCCTTTCTGAATCTTTCTCCCATTTCAGAACTTTTATCTCCTTTCTGAATCTTTGCCCCCTTTCTGAACCCTTATCTCCTTTCTGAATCTTTGCCCTATTTCTGAACCTTTCTCCCCTTTCTGAATCTTTATCTCCTTTCTGAATCTTTCTCCCATTTCAGAACCTTTATCTCCTTTCTGAATCTTTGCCACATTTCTCCCCTTTCTGAACCTTTGTCCCCTTTCTGAATCTTTGTTCCCTTACTGAATCTTTGTTCCCTTACTGAATCTTTGTTCCCTTTCTGAAGCTTTGTCTCCTTTCTGAATCTTTGTTCCCTTTCTGAAGCTTTGTCTCCTTTCTGAATCTTTGTTCCCTTTCTGAAGCTTTGTCTCCTTCCTGAATCTTTGTTCCCTTACTGAATCTTTGTTCCCTTACTGAATCTTTGTTCCCTTACTGAATCTTTGTTCCCTTTCTGAAGCTTTGTCTCCTTTCTGAATCTTTGTTCCCTTTCTGAATCTTTGTCTCCTTTCTGAATCTTTGTTCCCTTACTGAATCTTTGTTCCCTTTCTGAATCTTTGTTCCCTTTCTGAATCTTTGTTCCCTTTCTGAATCTTTGTTCCCTTTCTGAGTCTGTGTTCCCTTTCTGAATCTTTGTCTCCTTCCTGAATCTTTGTTCCCTTACTGAATCTTTGTTCCCTTACTGAATCTTTGTTCCCTTACTGAATCTTTGTTCCCTTTCTGAAGCTTTGTCTCCTTTCTGAATCTTTGTTCCCTTTCTGAATCTTTGTCTCCTTTCTGAATCTTTGTTCCCTTACTGAATCTTTGTTCCCTTTCTGAATCTTTGTTCCCTTACTGAATCTTTGTTCCCTTTCTGAATCTTTGTTCCCTTTCTGAGTCTGTGTTCCCTTTCTGAATCTTTGTCTCCTTTCTGAATCTTTGTTCCCTTTCTGAAGCTTTGTCTCCTTCCTGAATCTTTGTTCCCTTTCTGAATCTTTGTCTCCTTTCTGAATCTTTGTTCCCTTACTGAATCTTTGTTCCCTTTCTGAATCTTTGTTCCCTTACTGAATCTTTGTTCCCTTTCTGAAGCTTTGTCTCCTTTCTGAATCTTTGTTCCCTTTCTGAAGCTTTGTCTCCTTTCTGAATCTTTGTTCCCTTTCTGAAGCTTTGTCTCCTTCCTGAATCTTTGTTCCCTTTCTGAATCTTTGTCTCCTTTCTGAATCTTTGTTCCCTTACTGAATCTTTGTTCCCTTTCTGAATCTTTGTTCCCTTACTGAATCTTTGTTCCCTTTCTGAATCTTTGCTCCCTTTCTGAGTCTGTGTTCCCTTTCTGAATCTTTGTCTCCTTTCTGAATCTTTGTTCCCTTTCTGAAGCTTTGTCTCCTTCCTGAATCTTTGTTCCCTTTCTGAATCTTTGTCTCCTTTCTGAATCTTTGTTCCCTTACTGAATCTTTCTTCCCTTTCTGAATCTTTGTTCCCTTACTGAATCTTTGTTCCCTTTCTGAATCTTTGTTCCCTTTCTGAGTCTGTGTTCCCTTTCTGAATCTTTGTCTCCTTTCTGAATCTTTGTTCCCTTTCTGAATCTTTGTTCCCTTTCTGAATCTTTGTTCCCTTTCTGAATCTTTGTTCCCTTTCTGAATCTTTGTCTCCTTTCTGAATCTTTGTTCCCTTTCTGAATCTTTGTTCCCTTTCTGAATCTTTGTTCCCTTTCTGAAGCTTTGTTCCCTTTCTGAATCTTTGTTCCCTTTCTGAGTCTCTGTTCCCTTTCTGAAGCTTTGTCTCCTTTCTGAATCTTTGTTCCCTTTCTGAAGCTTTGTCTCCTTTCTGAATCTTTGTTCCCTTTCTGAAGCTTTGTCTCCTTCCTGAATCTTTGTTCCCTTTCTGAATCTTTGTCTCCTTTCTGAATCTTTGTTCCCTTACTGAATCTTTGTTCCCTTTCTGAATCTTTGTTCCCTTACTGAATCTTTGTTCCCTTTCTGAATCTTTGTTCCCTTTCTGAGTCTGTGTTCCCTTTCTGAATCTTTGTCTCCTTTCTGAATCTTTGTTCCCTTTCTGAATCTTTGTTCCCTTTCTGAATCTTTGTTCCCTTTCTGAAACTTTGTTCCCTTTCTGAATCTTTGTCTCCTTTCTGAATCTTTGTTCCCTTTCTGAATCTTTGTTCCCTTTCTGAATCTTTGTTCCCTTTCTGAAGCTTTGTTCCCTTTCTGAAGCTTTGTTCCCTTTCTGAATCTTTGTTCCCTTTCTGAGTCTCTGTTCCCTTTCTGAGTCTCTGTTCCCTTTCTGAATCTTTGTCCTCTTTCTGAATCTTTGTCCCCTTTCTAAACCTTTCTCCCCTTTCTGAAACTTTGTCTCCTTTCTGAATCTTTGTTCCCTTTCTGAATCTTTGTTCCCTTTCTGAATCTTTGTTCCCTTTCTGAATCTTTGTCCCCTTTCTGAATCTTTGTCCCCTTTCTGAATCTTTGTCTCCTTTCTGAACCTTTGCCCACTTTCTGAATCTTTGTCTCCTTTCTGAACCTTTGCCCACTTTCTGAATCTTTGTCTCTTTTCTGAACCTTTGCCCACTTTCTGAATCTTTGTTCCCTCTCTGAACCCTTATCTCCTTTCTGAATCTTTGCCCCCTTTCTGAATCTTTGCCCCCTTTCTGAATCTTTGCCCCCTTTCTGAATCTTTGTCCCCTTTCTGAATCTTTGTCCCCTTTCTGAATCTTTGTCCCCTTTCTGAACCTTTCTCCCCTTTCTGAATCTTTGTCCCCTTTCTGAACCTTTCTCCCCTTTCTGAATCTTTGTGCCTTTTCTGAATCTTTCTCCCCTTTCAGAACCTTTGTCTCCTTTCTGAGTCTTTGCCGTATTTCTGAACCTTGCTCCCCTTTCTGAATCTTTGTTCCCTTTCTGAATCTTTGTTCCCTTTCTGAATCTTTGTCCCCTTTCTGAATCTTTCTCCCCTTTCTGAATCTTTGTGCCCTTTCTGAATCTTTGTCCCCTTTCTGAATCTTTGTCCCCTTTCTGAACCTTTGTCTCCTGTCTGAACCTTTGTCCCCTTTCTGAACCTTTGTCCCCTTTCTGAACCTTTGTCCCCTTTCTGAATCTTTGCCCCGTTTCTGAATCTTTACCCCGTTTCTGAATCTTTGCCCCGTTTCTGAACCTTTGCCCCCTTTCTGATCCTGTTCCCCTTTCTGATCCTGTTCCCCTTTCTGAACCTTTCTCCCCTTTCTGAACCTTTCTCCCCTTTCTGAACCTTTGTCTCCTTTCTGAACCTTTGTCTCCTTTCTGAATCTTTGTTCCCTTTCTGAATCTTTGTTCCCTTTCTGAATCTTTGTCTCCTTTCTGAACCTTTGTCTCCTTTCTGAACCTTTGTCTCCTTTCTGAACCTTTGTCTCCTTTCTGAACCTTTGTCTCCTTTCTGAATCTTTGTCTCCTTTCTGAACCTTTGTCTCCTTTCTGAACCTTTGTCTCCTTTCTGAATCTTTGTCTCCTTTCTGAATCCTTATCCACTTTCTTAATCTTTGCCCCCTTTCTGAACCTTTGCCCCCTTTCTGAATCTTTGCCCTATTTCTGATCCTTTCTCCCCTTTCTGAATCTATGTCCCCTTTCTGAATCTTTCTCCCCTTTCACAACCCTAATCTCCTTTCTGAATCTTTGCCCCCTTTCTTAACCTTTCTCCCCTTTCTGAATCTTTGCCCCCTTTCTGAACCTTTCTCCCCTTTCTGAACCTTTCTCCCCTTTCTGAATCTTTGTCTCATTTCTGAATCTTTCTCCCCTTTCAGAACCTTTATCTCCTTTCTGAATCTTTGCCCCCTTTCTGAATCTTTCTCCCATTTCAGAACTTTTATCTCCTTTCTGAATCTTTGCCCCCTTTCTGAACCCTTATCTCCTTTCTGAATCTTTGCCCTATTTCTGAACCTTTCTCCCCTTTCTGAATCTTTATCTCCTTTCTGAATCTTTCTCCCATTTCAGAACCTTTATCTCCTTTCTGAATCTTTGCCACATTTCTCCCCTTTCTGAACCTTTGTCCCCTTTCTGAATCTTTGTTCCCTTACTGAATCTTTGTTCCCTTACTGAATCTTTGTTCCCTTTCTGAAGCTTTGTCTCCTTTCTGAATCTTTGTTCCCTTTCTGAAGCTTTGTCTCCTTTCTGAATCTTTGTTCCCTTTCTGAAGCTTTGTCTCCTTCCTGAATCTTTGTTCCCTTACTGAATCTTTGTTCCCTTACTGAATCTTTGTTCCCTTACTGAATCTTTGTTCCCTTTCTGAAGCTTTGTCTCCTTTCTGAATCTTTGTTCCCTTTCTGAATCTTTGTCTCCTTTCTGAATCTTTGTTCCCTTACTGAATCTTTGTTCCCTTTCTGAATCTTTGTTCCCTTTCTGAATCTTTGTTCCCTTTCTGAATCTTTGTTCCCTTTCTGAGTCTGTGTTCCCTTTCTGAATCTTTGTCTCCTTCCTGAATCTTTGTTCCCTTACTGAATCTTTGTTCCCTTACTGAATCTTTGTTCCCTTACTGAATCTTTGTTCCCTTTCTGAAGCTTTGTCTCCTTTCTGAATCTTTGTTCCCTTTCTGAATCTTTGTCTCCTTTCTGAATCTTTGTTCCCTTACTGAATCTTTGTTCCCTTTCTGAATCTTTGTTCCCTTACTGAATCTTTGTTCCCTTTCTGAATCTTTGTTCCCTTTCTGAGTCTGTGTTCCCTTTCTGAATCTTTGTCTCCTTTCTGAATCTTTGTTCCCTTTCTGAAGCTTTGTCTCCTTCCTGAATCTTTGTTCCCTTTCTGAATCTTTGTCTCCTTTCTGAATCTTTGTTCCCTTACTGAATCTTTGTTCCCTTTCTGAATCTTTGTTCCCTTACTGAATCTTTGTTCCCTTTCTGAAGCTTTGTCTCCTTTCTGAATCTTTGTTCCCTTTCTGAAGCTTTGTCTCCTTTCTGAATCTTTGTTCCCTTTCTGAAGCTTTGTCTCCTTCTTGAATCTTTGTTCCCTTTCTGAATCTTTGTCTCCTTTCTGAATCTTTGTTCCCTTACTGAATCTTTGTTCCCTTTCTGAATCTTTGTTCCCTTACTGAATCTTTGTTCCCTTTCTGAATCTTTGCTCCCTTTCTGAGTCTGTGTTCCCTTTCTGAATCTTTGTCTCCTTTCTGAATCTTTGTTCCCTTTCTGAAGCTTTGTCTCCTTCCTGAATCTTTGTTCCCTTTCTGAATCTTTGTCTCCTTTCTGAATCTTTGTTCCCTTACTGAATCTTTCTTCCCTTTCTGAATCTTTGTTCCCTTACTGAATCTTTGTTCCCTTTCTGAATCTTTGTTCCCTTTCTGAGTCTGTGTTCCCTTTCTGAATCTTTGTCTCCTTTCTGAATCTTTGTTCCCTTTCTGAATCTTTGTTCCCTTTCTGAATCTTTGTTCCCTTTCTGAATCTTTGTTCCCTTTCTGAATCTTTGTTCCCTTTCTGAATCTTTGTCTCCTTTCTGAATCTTTGTTCCCTTTCTGAATCTTTGTTCCCTTTCTGAATCTTTGTTCCCTTTCTGAAGCTTTGTTCCCTTTCTGAATCTTTGTTCCCTTTCTGAGTCTCTGTTCCCTTTCTGAAGCTTTGTCTCCTTTCTGAATCTTTGTTCCCTTTCTGAAGCTTTGTCTCCTTTCTGAATCTTTGTTCCCTTTCTGAAGCTTTGTCTCCTTCCTGAATCTTTGTTCCCTTTCTGAATCTTTGTCTCCTTTCTGAATCTTTGTTCCCTTACTGAATCTTTGTTCCCTTTCTGAATCTTTGTTCCCTTACTGAATCTTTGTTCCCTTTCTGAATCTTTGTTCCCTTTCTGAGTCTGTGTTCCCTTTCTGAATCTTTGTCTCCTTTCTGAATCTTTGTTCCCTTTCTGAATCTTTGTTCCCTTTCTGAATCTTTGTTCCCTTTCTGAAACTTTGTTCCCTTTCTGAATCTTTGTCTCCTTTCTGAATCTTTGTTCCCTTACTGAATCTTTGTTCCCTTACTGAATCTTTGTTCCCTTACTGAATCTTTGTTCCCTTTCTGAAGCTTTGTCTCCTTTCTGAATCTTTGTTCCCTTTCTGAATCTTTGTCTCCTTTCTGAATCTTTGTTCCCTTACTGAATCTTTGTTCCCTTTCTGAATCTTTGTTCCCTTACTGAATCTTTGTTCCCTTTCTGAATCTTTGTTCCCTTTCTGAGTCTGTGTTCCCTTTCTGAATCTTTGTCTCCTTTCTGAATCTTTGTTCCCTTTCTGAAGCTTTGTCTCCTTCCTGAATCTTTGTTCCCTTTCTGAATCTTTGTCTCCTTTCTGAATCTTTGTTCCCTTACTGAATCTTTGTTCCCTTTCTGAATCTTTGTTCCCTTACTGAATCTTTGTTCCCTTTCTGAAGCTTTGTCTCCTTTCTGAATCTTTGTTCCCTTTCTGAAGCTTTGTCTCCTTTCTGAATCTTTGTTCCCTTTCTGAAGCTTTGTCTCCTTCCTGAATCTTTGTTCCCTTTCTGAATCTTTGTCTCCTTTCTGAATCTTTGTTCCCTTACTGAATCTTTGTTCCCTTTCTGAATCTTTGTTCCCTTACTGAATCTTTGTTCCCTTTCTGAATCTTTGCTCCCTTTCTGAGTCTGTGTTCCCTTTCTGAATCTTTGTCTCCTTTCTGAATCTTTGTTCCCTTTCTGAAGCTTTGTCTCCTTCCTGAATCTTTGTTCCCTTTCTGAATCTTTGTCTCCTTTCTGAATCTTTGTTCCCTTACTGAATCTTTCTTCCCTTTCTGAATCTTTGTTCCCTTACTGAATCTTTGTTCCCTTTCTGAATCTTTGTTCCCTTTCTGAGTCTGTGTTCCCTTTCTGAATCTTTGTCTCCTTTCTGAATCTTTGTTCCCTTTCTGAATCTTTGTTCCCTTTCTGAATCTTTGTTCCCTTTCTGAATCTTTGTTCCCTTTCTGAATCTTTGTCTCCTTTCTGAATCTTTGTTCCCTTTCTGAATCTTTGTTCCCTTTCTGAATCTTTGTTCCCTTTCTGAAGCTTTGTTCCCTTTCTGAATCTTTGTTCCCTTTCTGAGTCTCTGTTCCCTTTCTGAAGCTTTGTCTCCTTTCTGAATCTTTGTTCCCTTTCTGAAGCTTTGTCTCCTTTCTGAATCTTTGTTCCCTTTCTGAAGCTTTGTCTCCTTCCTGAATCTTTGTTCCCTTTCTGAATCTTTGTCTCCTTTCTGAATCTTTGTTCCCTTACTGAATCTTTGTTCCCTTTCTGAATCTTTGTTCCCTTACTGAATCTTTGTTCCCTTTCTGAATCTTTGTTCCCTTTCTGAGTCTGTGTTCCCTTTCTGAATCTTTGTCTCCTTTCTGAATCTTTGTTCCCTTTCTGAATCTTTGTTCCCTTTCTGAATCTTTGTTCCCTTTCTGAAACTTTGTTCCCTTTCTGAATCTTTGTCTCCTTTCTGAATCTTTGTTCCCTTTCTGAATCTTTGTTCCCTTTCTGAATCTTTGTTCCCTTTCTGAAGCTTTGTTCCCTTTCTGAAGCTTTGTTCCCTTTCTGAATCTTTGTTCCCTTTCTGAGTCTCTGTTCCCTTTCTGAGTCTCTGTTCCCTTTCTGAATCTTTGTCCTCTTTCTGAATCTTTGTCCCCTTTCTAAACCTTTCTCCCCTTTCTGAAACTTTGTCTCCTTTCTGAATCTTTGTTCCCTTTCTGAATCTTTGTTCCCTTTCTGAATCTTTGTTCCCTTTCTGAATCTTTGTCCCCTTTCTGAATCTTTGTCCCCTTTCTGAATCTTTGTCTCCTTTCTGAACCTTTGCCCACTTTCTGAATCTTTGTCTCCTTTCTGATCCTTTGCCCACTTTCTGAATCTTTGTCTCTTTTCTGAACCTTTGCCCACTTTCTGAATCTTTGTTCCCTCTCTGAACCCTTATCTCCTTTCTGAGTCTTTGCCCCCTTTCTGAATCTTTGTCCCCTTTCTGAATCTTTGTCCCCTTTCTGAATCTTTGTCCCCTTTCTGAACCTTTCTCCCCTTTCTGAATCTTTGTCCCCTTTCTGAACCTTTCTCCCCTTTCTGAATCTTTGTGCCTTTTCTGAATCTTTCTCCCCTTTCAGAACCTTTGTCTCCTTTCTGAGTCTTTGCCGTATTTCTGAACCTTGCTCCCCTTTCTGAATCTTTGTTCCCTTTCTGAATCTTTGTTCCCTTTCTGAATCTTTGTCCCCTTTCTGAATCTTTCTCCCCTTTCTGAATCTTTGTGCCCTTTCTGAATCTTTGTCCCCTTTCTGAATCTTTGTCCCCTTTCTGAACCTTTGTCTCCTGTCTGAACCTTTGTCCCCTTTCTGAACCTTTGTCCCCTTTCTGAACCTTTGTCCCCTTTCTGAATCTTTGCCCCGTTTCTGAATCTTTACCCCGTTTCTGAATCTTTGCCCCGTTTCTGAACCTTTGCCCCCTTTCTGATCCTGTTCCCCTTTCTGATCCTGTTCCCCTTTCTGAACCTTTCTCCCCTTTCTGAACCTTTCTCCCCTTTCTGAACCTTTGTCTCCTTTCTGAACCTTTGTCTCCTTTCTGAACCTTCGTCTCCTTTCTGAATCTTTCTCCCCTTTCTGAATCTTTGTGCCCTTTCTGAATCTTTGTCCCCTTTCTGAACCTTTGTCCCCTTTCTGAATCTTTGCCCTATTTCTGAACCTTTGTCCCCTTTCTGAACCTTTGTCCCCTTTCTGAATCTTTGTCCCCTTTCTGAATCGTTGTCCCCTTTCTGAATCTTTCTCCCCTTTCTGAATTTTTGTCCCCTTTCTGAATCTTTGCCCCGTTTCTGAACCTTTGCCCCCTTTCTGATCCTGTTCCCCGTTCTGAACCTTTCTCCCCTTTCTGAACCTTTCTCCCCTTTCTGAACCTTTCTCCCCTTTCTGAACCTTTCTCCCCTTTCTGAACCTTTCTCCCCTTTCTGAACCTTTGTCTCCTTTCTGAACCTTTGTCTCCTTTCTGAACCTTTGTCTCCTTTCTGAATCTTTCTCCCCTTTCTGAATCTTTGTGCTCTTTCTGAATCTTTGTCCCCTTTCTGAACCTTTGTCTCCTGTCTGAACCTTTGTCCCCTTTCTGAACCTTTGTCCCCTTTCTGAACCTTTGTCCCCTTTCTGAATCTTTGCCCTGTTTCTGAACCTTTGTCTCCTTTCTGAACCTTTGCCCCCTTTCTGATCCTTTCTCCCCTTTCTGAACCTTTCTCCCCTTTCTGAACCTTTGTCTCCTTTCTGAACCTTTGTCTCCTTTCTGAACCTTTGTCTCCTTTCTGAATCTTTGTTCCCTTTCTGAATCTTTGTTCCCTTTCTGAACCTTTGTCTCCTTTCTGAACCTTTGTCTCCTTTCTGAATCTTTGTCTCCTTTCTGAACCTTTGTCCCCTTTCTGAATCCTTATCCACTTTCTTAATCTTTGCCCCCTTTCTGAACCTTTGCCCCCTTTCTGAATCTTTGCCCTATTTCTGATCCTTTCTCCCCTTTCTGAATCTTTGTCCCCTTTCTGAATCTTTCTCCCCTTTCACAACCCTAATCTCCTTTCTGAATCTTTGCCCCCTTTCTTAACCTTTCTCCCCTTTCTGAATCTTTGCCCCCTTTCTGAACCTTTCTCCCCTTTCTGAACCTTTCTCCCCTTTCTGAATCTTTGTCTCATTTCTGAATCTTTCTCCCCTTTCAGAACCTTTATCTCCTTTCTGAATCTTTGCCCCCTTTCTGAATCTTTCTCCCATTTCAGAACTTTTATCTCCTTTCTGAATCTTTGCCCCCTTTCTGAACCCTTATCTCCTTTCTGAATCTTTGCCCTATTTCTGAACCTTTCTCCCCTTTCTGAATCTTTGTCTCCTTTCTGAATCTTTCTCCCATTTCAGAACCTTTATCTCCTTTCTGAATCTTTGCCACATTTCTCCCCTTTCTGAACCTTTGCCCCTCTCTGAATCTATTTCCCCTTTCTGAATCTTTGTCTCCTTTCTGAACCTTTCACCCCTTTCTGAACCTTTGTCTCCTTTCTGAATCTTTGTCCCCTTTCTGAACCTTTGTCTCCTTTCTGAACCTTTGTCTCCTTTCTGAACCTTTGTCCCCTTTCTGAACCTTTGTCCCCTTTCTGAACCTTTGTCCCCTTTCTGAATATTTGCCCCCTTTCTGAACCATAGTCTCCTTTCTGAACCATTGTCTCCTTTCTGAACCATTGTCTCCTTTCTGAACCATTGTCTCCTTTCTGAACCTTTCTGCCCTTTCTGAATCTTTGCCCCCTTTCTGAACCTTTGTTCCCTTTCTGAATCTTTGTCCCCTTTCTGAACCTTTGTCCCCTTTCTGAACCTTTGTCCCCTTTCTGAACCTTTGTCCCCTTTCTGAACCTTTGTCCCCTTTCTGAACCTTTGTCCCCTTTCTGAATCTTTGTTCCCTTACTGAATCTTTGTTCCCTTACTGAATCTTTGTTCCCTTTCTGAAGCTTTGTCTCCTTTCTGAATCTTTGTTCCCTTTCTGAAGCTTTGTCTCCTTTCTGAATCTTTGTTCCCTTTCTGAAGCTTTGTCTCCTTCCTGAATCTTTGTTCCCTTTCTGAATCTTTGTCTCCTTTCTGAATCTTTGTTCCCTTACTGAATCTTTGTTCCCTTTCTGAATCTTTGTTCCCTTACTGAATCTTTGTTCCCTTTCTGAATCTTTGTTCCCTTTCTGAGTCTGTGTTCCCTTTCTGAATCTTTGTCTCCTTTCTGAATCTTTGTTCCCTTTCAGAACCTTTGTCTCCTTTCTGAGTCTTTGCCGTATTTCTGAACCTTGCTCCCCTTTCTGAATCTTTGTTCCCTTTCTGAATCTTTGTTCCCTTTCTGAATCTTTGTCCCCTTTCTGAATCTTTCTCCCCTTTCTGAATCTTTGTGCCCTTTCTGAATCTTTGTCCCCTTTCTGAATCTTTGTCCCCTTTCTGAACCTTTGTCTCCTGTCTGAACCTTTGTCCCCTTTCTGAACCTTTGTCCCCTTTCTGAACCTTTGTCCCCTTTCTGAATCTTTGCCCCGTTTCTGAATCTTTACCCCGTTTCTGAATCTTTGCCCCGTTTCTGAACCTTTGCCCCCTTTCTGATCCTGTTCCCCTTTCTGATCCTGTTCCCCTTTCTGAACCTTTCTCCCCTTTCTGAACCTTTCTCCCCTTTCTGAACCTTTGTCTCCTTTCTGAACCTTTGTCTCCTTTCTGAACCTTCGTCTCCTTTCTGAATCTTTCTCCCCTTTCTGAATCTTTGTGCCCTTTCTGAATCTTTGTCCCCTTTCTGAACCTTTGTCCCCTTTCTGAATCTTTGCCCTATTTCTGAACCTTTGTCCCCTTTCTGAACCTTTGTCCCCTTTCTGAATCTTTGTCCCCTTTCTGAATCTTTGTCCCCTTTCTGAATCTTTCTCCCCTTTCTGAATCTTTGTCCCCTTTCTGAATCTTTGCCCCGTTTCTGAACCTTTGCCCCCTTTCTGATCCTGTTCCCCTTTCTGAACCTTTCTCCCTTTCTGAACCTTTCTCCCCTTTCTGAACCTTTCTCCCCTTTCTGAACCTTTCTCCCCTTTCTGAACCTTTCTCCCCTTTCTGAACCTTTGTCTCCTTTCTGAACCTTTGTCTCCTTTCTGAACCTTTGTCTCCTTTCTGAATCTTTCTCCCCTTTCTGAATCTTTGTGCTCTTTCTGAATCTTTGTCCCCTTTCTGAACCTTTGTCTCCTGTCTGAACCTTTGTCCCCTTTCTGAACCTTTGTCCCCTTTCTGAACCTTTGTCCCCTTTCTGAATCTTTGCCCTGTTTCTGAACCTTTGTCTCCTTTCTGAACCTTTGCCCCCTTTCTGATCCTTTCTCCCCTTTCTGAACCTTTCTCTCCTTTCTGAACCTTTGTCTCCTTTCTGAACCTTTGTCTCCTTTCTGAACCTTTGTCTCCTTTCTGAATCTTTGTTCCCTTTCTGAATCTTTGTTCCCTTTCTGAATCTTTGTCTCCTTTCTGAACCTTTGTCTCCTTTCTGAACCTTTGTCTCCTTTCTGAATCTTTGTCTCCTTTCTGAACCTTTGTCCCCTTTCTGAATCCTTATCCACTTTCTTAATCTTTGCCCCCTTTCTGAACCTTTGCCCCCTTTCTGAATCTTTGCCCTATTTCTGATCCTTTCTCCCCTTTCTGAATCTTTGTCCCCTTTCTGAATCTTTCTCCCCTTTCACAACCCTAATCTCCTTTCTGAATCTTTGCCCCCTTTCTTAACCTTTCTCCCCTTTCTGAATCTTTGCCCCCTTTCTGAACCTTTCTCCCCTTTCTGAATCTTTGTCTCATTTCTGAATCTTTCTCCCCTTTCAGAACCTTTATCTCCTTTCTGAATCTTTGCCCCCTTTCTGAATCTTTCTCCCATTTCAGAACTTTTATCTCCTTTCTGAATCTTTGCCCCCTTTCTGAACCCTTATCTCCTTTCTGAATCTTTGCCCTATTTCTGAACCTTTCTCCCCTCTCTGAATCTTTGTCTCCTTTCTGAATCTTTCTCCCATTTCAGAACCTTTATCTCCTTTCTGAATCTTTGCCACATTTCTCCCCTTTCTGAACCTTTGTCCCCTCTCTGAATCTATTTCCCCTTTCTGAACCTTTGTCTCCTTTCTGAACCTTTCACCCCTTTCTGAACCTTTGTCTCCTTTCTGAATCTTTGTCCCCTTTCTGAACCTTTGTCTCCTTTCTGAACCTTTGTCTCCTTTCTGAACCTTTGTCCCCTTTCTGAACCTTTGTCCCCTTTCTGAACCTTTGTCCCCTTTCTGAATATTTGCCCCCTTTCTGAACCATTGTCTCCTTTCTGAACCATTGTCTCCTTTCTGAACCATTGTCTCCTTTCTGAACCTTTCTGCCCTTTCTGAATCTTTGCCCCCTTTCTGAACCTTTGTTCCCTTTCTGAATCTTTGTCCCCTTTCTGAACCTTTGTCCCCTTTCTGAACCTTTGTCCCCTTTCTGAACCTTTGTCCCCTTTCTGAACCTTTGTCCCCTTTCTGAATCTTTGTTCCCTTTCTGAATCTTTGTCTCCTTTCTGAATCTTTGTTCCCTTACTGAATCATTGTTCCCTTTCTGAATCTTTGTTCCCTTACTGAAGCTTTGTCTCCTTTCTGAAGCTTTGTCTCCTTTCTGAATCTTTATTCCCTTTCTGAAGCTTTGTCTCCTTTCTGAATCTTTGTTCCCTTTCTGAAGCTTTGTCTCCTTCCTGAATCTTTGTTCCCTTTCTGAATCTTTGTCTCCTTTCTGAATCTTTGTTCCCTTACTGAATCTTTGTTCCCTTTCTGAATCTTTGTTCCCTTACTGAATCTTTGTTCCCTTTCTGAATCTTTGTTCCCTTTCTGAGTCTGTGTTCCCTTTCTGAATCTTTGTCTCCGTTCTGAAGCTTTGTCTCCTTCCTGAATCTTTGTTCCCTTTCTGAATCTTTGTCTCCTTTCTGAATCTTTGTTCCCTTACTGAATCTTTGTTCCCTTACTGAATCTTTGTTCCCTTTCTGAATCTTTGTTCCCTTACTGAATCTTTGTTCCCTTTCTGAATCTTTGTTCCCTTTCTGAGTCTGTGTTCCCTTTCTGAATCTTTGTCTCCTTTCTGAATCTTTGTTCCCTTTCTGAATCTTTGTTCCCTTTCTGAATCTTTGTTCCCTTTCTGAATCTTTGTTCCCTTTCTGAATCTTTGTCTCCTTTCTGAATCTTTGTTCCCTTTCTGAATCTTTGTTCCCTTTCTGAATCTTTGTTCCCTTTCTGAAGCTTTGTTCCCTTTCTGAATCTTTGTTCCCTTTCTGAGTCTCTGTTCCCTTTCTGAGTCTCTGTTCCCTTTCTGAGTCTCTGTTCCCTTTCTGAGTCTCTGTTCCCTTTCTGAATCTTTGTCCACTTTCTGAATCTTTGTCCCCTTTCTAAACCTTTCTCCCCTTTCTGAAGGTTTGTCTCCTTTCTGAATCTTTGTTCCCTTTCTGAATCTTTGTTCCCTTTCTGAATCTTTGTCCCCTTTCTGAATCTTTGTACCCTTTCTGAATCTTTGTCTCCTTTCTGAACCTTTGCCCCCTTTCTGAATCTTTGTCTCCTTTCTGAACCTTTGCCCACTTTCTGAATCTTTGTCTCTTTTCTGAACCTTTGCCCACTTTCTGAATCTTTTTCCCCTTTCTGAACCCTTATCTCCTTTCTGAATCTTTGCCCCCTTTCTGAATCTTTGCCCCCTTTCTGAATCTTTGCCCCCTTTCTGAATCTTTGCCCCCTTTCTGAATCTTTGTCCCCTTTCTGAATCTTTGTCCCCTTTCTGAATCTTTGTCCCCTTTCTGAACCTTTCTACCCTTTCTGAATCTTTGTCCCCTTTCTGAATCTTTGTCCCCTTTCTGAACCTTTCTCCCCTTTCTGAATCTTTGTGCCTTTTCTGAATCTTTCTCCCCTTTCAGAACCTTTGTCTCCTTTCTGAGTCTTTGCCGTATTTCTGAACCTTGCTCCCCTTTCTGAATCTTTGTCCCCTTTCTGAATCTTTGTCCCCTTTCTGAATCTTTGTCCCCTTTCTGAATCTTTCTCCCCTTTCTGAATCTTTCTCCCCTTTCTGAATCTTTGTGCCCTTTCTGAATCTTTGTCCCCTTTCTGAATCTTTGTCCCCTTTCTGAACCTTTGTCTCCTGTCTGAACCTTTGTCCCCTTTCTGAACCTTTGTCCCCTTTCTGAATCTTTGCCCCGTTTCTGAATCTTTGCCCCGTTTCTGAATCTTTGCCCCGTTTCTGAACCTTTGCCCCCTTTCTGATCCTGTTCCCCTTTCTGAACCTTTCTCCCCTTTCTGAACCTTTCTCCCCTTTCTGAACCTTTCTCCCCTTTCTGAACCTTTCTCCCCTTCCTGAACCTTTGTCTCCTTTCTGAACCTTTGTCTCCTTTCTGAACCTTTGCCGTATTTCTGAACCTTGCTCCCCTTTCTGAATCTTTGTTCCCTTTCTGAATCTTTGTTCCCTTTCTGAAGGTTTGTCTCCTTTCTGAATCTTTGTTCCCTTTCTGAATCTTTGTTCCCTTTCTGAATCTTTGTTCCCTTTCTGAATCTTTGTTCCCTTTCTGAATCTTTGTTCCCTTTCTGAATCTTTGTTCCCTTTCTGAATCTTTGTTCCCTTTCTGAAGCTTTGTCTCCTTTCTGAATCTTTGTTCCCTGACTGAATCTTTGTTCCCTTTCTGAAGGTTTGTCTCCTTTCAGAATCTTTGTTCCCTTTCTGAAGCTTTGTCTCCTTTCTGAATCTTTGTTCCCTTTCTGAAGCTTTGTCTCCTTTCTGAATCTTTGTTCCCTTTCTGAATCTTTGTTCCCTTTCTGAATCTTTGTTCCCTTTCTGAATCTTTGTTCCCTTTCTGAATCTTTGTTCCCTTTCTGAATCTTTGTTCCCTTTCTGAATCTTTGTTCCCTTTCTGAAGCTTTGTCTCCTTTCTGAATCTTTGTTCCCTTTCTGAACCCTTCTCCCCTTTCTGAACCCTTCTCCCCTTTCTGAATCTTTGCCCCCTTTCTGAATCTTTGCCCCCTTTCTGAATCTTTGCCCCCTTTCTGAATCTTTGCCCCCTTTCTGAATCTTTGCCCCCTTTCTGAATATTTGCCCCCTTTCTGAATCTTTGCCCCCTTTCTGAATCTTTGTCCCCTTTCTAAACCTTTCTCCCCTTTCTGAAGCTTTGTCTCCTTTCTGAATCTTTGTTCCCTTTCTTAAGCTTTGTCTCCTTTCTGAATCTTTGTTCCCTTTCTGAATCTTTGTTCCCCTTCTGAAGCTTTGTCTCCTTTCTGAATCTTTGTTCCCTTACTGAATCTTTGTTCCCTTACTGAATCTTTGTTCCCTTTCTGAAGCTTTGTCTCCTTTCTGAATCTTTGTTCCCTTTCTGAAGCTTTGTCTCCTTTCTGAATCTTTGTTCCCTTTCTGAAGCTTTGTCTCCTTCCTGAATCTTTGTTCCCTTTCTGAATCTTTGTCTCCTTTCTGAATCTTTGTCTCCTTTCTGAATCTTTGTTCCCTTACTGAATCTTTGTTCCCTTTCTGAATCTTTGTTCCCTTACTGAATCTTTGTTCCCTTTCTGAATCTTTGTTCCCTTTCTGAGTCTGTGTTCCCTTTCTGAATCTTTGTCTCCTTTCTGAATCTTTGTTCCCTTTCTGAATCTTTGTTCCCTTTCTGAATCTTTGTTCCCTTTCTGAAACTTTGTTCCCTTTCTGAATCTTTGTCTCCTTTCTGAATCTTTGTTCCCTTTCTGAATCTTTGTTCCCTTTCTGAATCTTTGTTCCCTTTCTGAATCTTTGTTCCCTTTCTGAAGCTTTGTTCCCTTTCTGAATCTTTGTTCCCTTTCTGAGTCTCTGTTCCCTTTCTGAGTCTCTGTTCCCTTTCTGAATCTTTGTCCTCTTTCTGAATCTTTTTCCCCTTTCTAAACCTTTCTCCCCTTTCTGAAACTTTGTCTCCTTTCTGATTCTTTGTTCCCTTTCTGAATCTTTGTTCCCTTTCTGAATCTTTGTTCCCTTTCTGAATCTTTGTTCCCTTTCTGAATCTTTGTCCCCTTTCTGAATCTTTGTCCCCTTTCTGAATCTTTGTCTCCTTTCTGAACCTTTGCCCACTTTCTGAATCTTTGTCTCCTTTCTGAACCTTTGCCCACTTTCTGAAGCTTTGTCTCTTTTCTGAACCTTTGCCCACTTTCTGAATCTTTGTTCCCTTTCTGAACCCTTATCTCCTTTCTGAATCTTTGCCCCCTTTCTGAATCTTTGCCCCCTTTCTGAATCTTTGTCCCCTTTCTGAATCTTTGTCCCCTTTCTGAATCTTTGTCCCCTTTCTGAACCTTTCTCCCCTTTCTGAATCTTTGTCCCCTTTCTGAATCTTTCTCCCCTTTCTGAACCTTTCTCCCCTTTCTGAATCTTTGTGCCTTTTCTGAATCTTTCTCCCCTTTCAGAACCTTTGTCTCCTTTCTGAGTCTTTGCCGTATTTCTGAACCTTGCTCCCCTTTCTGAATCTTTGTTCCCTTTCTGAATCTTTGTCCCCTTTCTGAATCTTTCTCCCCTTTCTGAATCTTTGTGCCCTTTCTGAATCTTTGTCCCCTTTCTGAATCTTTGTCCCCTTTCTGAACCTTTGTCTCCTGTCTGAACCTTTGTCCCCTTTCTGAACCTTTGTCCCCTTTCTGAACCTTTGTCCCCTTTCTGAATCTTTGCCCCGTTTCTGAATCTTTGCCCCGTTTCTGAACCTTTGCCCCGTTTCTGAACCTTTGCCCCCTTTCTGATCCTGTTCCCCTTTCTGATCCTGTTCCCCTTTCTGAACCTTTCTCCCCTTTCTGAACCTTTCTCCCCTTTCTGAACCTTTGTCTCCTTTCTGAACCTTTGTCTCCTTTCTGAACCTTCGTCTCCTTTCTGGATCTTTCTCCCCTTTCTGAATCTTTGTGCCCTTTCTGAATCTTTGTCCCCTTTCTGAATCTTTGTCCCCTTTCTGAATCTTTGCCCTATTTCTGAACCTTTCTCCCCTTTCTGAATCTTTGTCCCCTTTCCGAATCTTTGTCCCCTTTCTGAATCTTTGTCCCCTTTCTGAATCTTTCTCCCCTTTCTGAATCTTTGTCCCCTTTTTGAATCTTTGCCCCGTTTCTGAACCTTTGCCCCCTTTCTGATCCTGTTCCCCTTTCTGAACCTTTCTCCCCTTTCTGAACCTTTCTCCCCTTTCTGAACCTTTCTCCCCTTTCTGAACCTTTCTCCCCTTTCTGAACCTTTGTCTCCTTTCTGAACCTTTGTCTCCTTTCTGAACCTTTGTCTCCTTTCTGAACCTTTGTCTCCTTTCTGAATCTTTCTCCCCTTTCTGAATCTTTGTGCTCTTTCTGAATCTTTGTCCCCTTTCTGAACCTTTGTCTCCTGTCTGAACCTTTGTCCCCTTTCTGAACCTTTGTCCCCTTTCTGAATCTTTGCCCCGTTTCTGAACCTTTGTCTCCTTTCTGAACCTTTGCCCCCTTTCTGATCCTTTCTCCCCTTTCTGAACCTTTCTCCCCTTTCTGAACCTTTGTCTCCTTTCTGAACCTTTGTCTCCTTTCTGAACCTTTGTCTCCTTTCTGAATCTTTGTTCCCTTTCTGAATCTTTGTTCCCTTTCTGAATCTTTGTCTCCTTTCTGAACCTTTGTCTCCTTTCTGAACCTTTGTCTCCTTTCTGAACCTTTGTCTCCTTTCTGAATCTTTGTCTCCTTTCTGAACCTTTGTCCCCTTTCTGAATCCTTATCCACTTTCTTAATCTTTGCCCCCTTTCTGAACCTTTGCCCCCTTTCTGAATCTTTGCCCTATTTCTGATCCTTTCTCCCCTTTCTGAATCTTTGTCCCCTTTCTGAATCTTCTCCCCTTTCACAACCCTAATCTCCTTTCTGAATCTTTGCCCCCTTTCTTAACCTTTCTCCCCTTTCTGAATCTTTGCCCCCTTTCTGAACCTTTCTCCCCTTTCTGAACCTTTCTCCCCTTTCTGAATCTTTGTCTCATTTCTGAATCTTTCTCCCCTTTCAGAACCTTTATCTCCTTTCTGAATCTTTGCCCCCTTTCTGAATCTTTCTCCCATTTCAGAACTTTTATCTCCTTTCTGAATCTTTGCCCCCTTTCTGAACGCTTATCTCCTTTCTGAATCTTTGCCCTATTTCTGAACCTTTCTCCCCTTTCTGAATCTTTGTCTCCTTTCTGAATCTTTCTCCCATTTCAGAACCTTTATCTCCTTTCTGAATCTTTGCCACATTTCTCCCCTTTCTGAACCTTTGTCCCCTCTCTGAATCTATTTCCCCTTTCTGAATCTTTGTCTCCTTTCTGAACCTTTCACCCCTTTCTGAACCTTTGTCTCCTTTCTGAATCTTTGTCCCCTTTCTGAATCTTTGTCCCCTTTCTGAACCTTTGTCTCCTTTCTGAACCTTTGTCTCCTTTCTGAACCTTTGTCTCCTTTCTGAACCTTTGTCTCCTTACTGAACCTTTGTCCCCTTTCTGAACCTTTGTCCCCTTTCTGAACCTTTGTCCCCTTTCTGAATATTTGCCCCCTTTCTGAACCATTGTCTCCTTTCTGAACCTTTGTCCCCTTTCTGAACCTTTGTCCCCTTTCTGAACCTTTGTCCCCTCTCTGAATCTATTTCCCCTTTCTGAATCTTTGTCTCCTTTCTGAACCTTTCACCCCTTTCTGAACCTTTGTCTCCTTTCTGAATCTTTGTCCCCTTTCTGAACCTTTGTCTCCTTTCTGAACCTTTGTCCCCTTTCTGAACCTTTGTCCCCTTTCTGAACCTTTGTCCCCTTTCTGAATATTTGCCCCCTTTCTGAACCATTGTCTCCTTTCTGAACCATTGTCTCCTTTCTGAACCATTCTGCCCTTTCTGAATCTTTGCCCCCTTTCTGAACCTTTGTTCCCTTTCTGAATCTTTGTCCCCTTTCTGAACCTTTGTCTCCTTTCTGAACCTTTGTCCCCTTTCTGAACCTTTGTCCCCTTTCTGAATATTTGCCCCCTTTCTGAACCATTGTCTCATTTCTGAATCTTTGCCCCCTTTCTGAATCCTTATCCCCTTTCTGAATCCTTATCCCCTTTCTGAATCTTTGCCCCCTTTCTGAACTATTGTCCCCTTTCTGAATCCTTATCCCCTTTCTTAATCTTTGCCCCCTTTCTGAACCTTTGCCCCCTTTCTGAATCTTTGTTCCCTTTCTGAAGCTTTGTCTCCTTTCTGAATCTTTGTTCCCTGACTGAATCTTTGTTCCCTTTCTGAAGCTTTGTCTCCTTTCAGAATCTTTGTTCCCTTTCTGAAGCTTTGTCTCCTTTCTGAATCTTTGTTCCCTTTCTGAAGCTTTGTCTCCTTTCTGAATCTCTGTTCCCTTTCTGAATCTTTGTTCCCTTTCTGAATCTTTGTCTCCTTTCTGAATCTTTGTTCCCTTACTGAATCTTTGTTCCCTTTCTGAATCTTTGTCTCCTTTCTGAATCTTTGTCTCCTTTCTGAATCTTTGTTCCCTTTCTGAATCTTTGTTCCCTTTCTGAATCTTTGTTCCCTTTCTGAATCTTTGTTCCCTTTCTGAATCTTTGTTCCCTTTCTGAATCTTTGTTCCCTTTCTGAATCTTTGTTCCCTTTCTGAATCTTTGTTCCCTTTCTGAATCTTTGTTCCCTTTCTGAATCTTTGTTCCCTTTCTGAATCTTTGTTCCCTTTCTGAATCTCTGTACCCTTTCTGAATCTTTGTTCCCTTACTGAATCTTTGTCCTCTTTCTGAATCTTTGTTCCCTTTCTGAATCTTTGTTCCCTTTCTGAATCTTTGTTCCCTTTCTGAATCTTTGTTCCCTTTCTGAATCTTTGTTCCCTTTCTGAATCTTTGTCTCCTTTCTGAATCTTTGTTCCCTTTCTGAAGCTTTGTCTCCTTTCTGAATCTTTGTTCCCTTTCTGAAGCTTTGTCTCCTTTCTGAAGCTTTGTCTCCTTTCTGAATCTTTGTTCCCTTTCTGAATCTTTGTTCCCTTTCTGAATCTTTGTTCCCTTTCTGAGTCTCTGTTCCCTTTCTGAATCTTTGTCCTCTTTCTGAATCTTTGTCCTCTTTCTGAATCTTTGTTCCCTTTCTGAATCTTTGTTCCCTTTCTGAAGCTTTGTCTCCTTTCTGAATCTTTGTTCCCTTTCTGAATCTTTGTTCCCTTTCTGAATCTATGTTCCCTTTCTGAATCTTTGTTCCTTTTCTGAATCTTTGTTCCCTTTCTGAATCTTTGTTCCCTTTCTGAAGCTTTGTCTCCTTTCTGAATCTTTGTTCCCTTTCTGAACCCTTCTCCCCTTTCTGAACCCTTCTCCCCTTTCTGAATCTTTGCCCCCTTTCTGAATCTTTGCCCCCTTTCTGAATCTTTGCCCCCTTTCTGAATCTTTGCCCCCTTTCTGAATCTTTGTCCCCTTTCTGAATCTTTGTCCCCTTTCTGAATCTTTGTCCCCTTTCTGAATCTTTGTCCCCTTTCTGAATCTTTGTCCCCTTTCTGAACCTTTCTACCCTTTCTGAATCTTTGTCCCCTTTCTGAATCTTTGTCCCCTTTCTGAACCTTTCTCCCCTTTCTGAATCTTTGTGCCTTTTCTGAATCTTTCTCCCCTTTCAGAACCTTTGTCTCCTTTCTGAGTCTTTGCCGTATTTCTGAACCTTGCTCCCCTTTCTGAATCTTTGTCCCCTTTCTGAATCTTTGTCCCCTTTCTGAATCTTTCTCCCCTTTCTGAATCTTTGTGCCCTTTCTGAATCTTTGTCCCCTTTCTGAATCTTTGTCCCCTTTCTGAACCTTTGTCCCCTTTCTGAACATTTGTCCCCTTTCTGAACCTTTGTCCCCTTTCTGAACCTTTGTCCCCTTTCTGAATCTTTGCCCCGTTTCTGAATCTTTGCCCCGTTTCTGAACCTTTGCCCCCTTTCTGAACCTTTGCCCCCTTTCTGATCCTGTTCCCCTTTCTGAACCTTTCTCCCTTTTCTGAACCTTTCTCCCCTTCCTGAACCTTTGTCTCCTTTCTGAACCTTTGCCGTATTTCTGAACCTTGCTCCCCTTTCTGAATCTTTGTTCCCTTTCTGAATCTTTGTTCCCTTTCTGAATCTTTGTTCCCTTTCTGAATCTTTGTTCCCTTTCTGAATCTTTGTTCCCTTTCTGAATCTTTGTTCCCTTTCTGAATCTTTGTTCCCTTTCTGAATCTTTGTTCCCTTTCTGAATCTTTGTTCCCTTTCTGAATCTTTGTTCCCTTTCTGAATCTTTGTTCCCTTTCTGAAGCTTTGTCTCCTTTCTGAATCTTTGTTCCCTGACTGAATCTTTGTTCCCTTTCTGAAGCTTTGTCTCCTTTCAGAATCTTTGTTCCCTTTCTGAAGCTTTGTCTCCTTTCTGAATCTTTGTTCCCTTTCTGAAGCTTTGTCTCCTTTCTGAATCTCTGTTCCCTTTCTGAATCTTTGTTCCCTTTCTGAATCTTTGTCTCCTTTCTGAATCTTTGTTCCCTTACTGAATCTTTGTTCCCTTTCTGAATCTTTGTCTCCTTTCTGAATCTTTGTCTCCTTTCTGAATCTTTGTTCCCTTTCTGAATCTTTGTTCCCTTTCTGAATCTTTGTTCCCTTTCTGAATCTTTGTTCCCTTTCTGAATCTTTGTTCCCTTTCTGAATCTTTGTTTCCTTTCTGAATCTCTGTTCCCTTTCTGAATCTCTGTTCCCTTTCTGAATCTTTGTTCCCTTTCTGTATCTTGGTCTCCTTTCTGAATCTTTGTTCCCTTACTGAATCTTTGTCCTCTTTCTGAATCTTTGTTCCCTTTCTGAATCTTTGTTCCCTTTCTGAATCTTTGTTCCCTTTCTGAATCTTTGTTCCCTTTCTGAATCTTTGTTCCCTTTCTGAATCTTTGTCTCCTTTCTGAATCTTTGTTCCCTTTCTGAAGCTTTGTCTCCTTTCTGAATCTTTGTTCCCTTTCTGAAGCTTTGTCTCCTTTCTGAAGCTTTGTCTCCTTTCTGAATCTTTGTTCCCTTTCTGAATCTTTGTTCCCTTTCTGAATCTTTGTTCCCTTTCTGAATCTTTGTTCCCTTTCTGAGTCTCTGTTCCCTTTCTGAATCTTTGTCCTCTTTCTGAATCTTTGTTCCCTTTCTGAATCTTTGTTCCCTTTCTGAAGCTTTGTCTCCTTTCTGAATCTTTGTTCCCTTTCTGTATCTTGGTCTCCTTTCTGAATCTTTGTTCCCTTACTGAATCTTTGTCCTCTTTCTGAATCTTTGTTCCCTTTCTGAAACTTTGTTCCCTTTCTGAATCTTTGTTCCATTTCTGAATCTTTGTTCCCTTTCTGAATCTTTGTCTCCTTTCTGAATCTTTGTTCCCTTTCTGAAGCTTTGTCTCCTTTCTGAATCTTTGTTCCCTTTCTGAAGCTTTGTCTCCTTTCTGAAGCTTTGTCTCCTTTCTGAATCTTTGTTCCCTTTCTGAATCTTTGTTCCCTTTCTGAATCTTTGTTCCCTTTCTGAATCTTTGTCCTCTTTCTGAATCTTTGTTCCCTTTCTGAATCTTTGTTCCCTTTCTGAATCTTTGTTCCCTTTCTGAATCTTTGTTCCCTTTCTGAATCTTTGTTCCCTTTCTGAATCTTTGTCTCCTTTCTGAATCTTTGTTCCCTTTCTGAAGCTTTGTCTCCTTTCTGAATCTTTGTTCCCTTTCTGAAGCTTTGTCTCCTTTCTGAAGCTTTGTCTCCTTTCTGAATCTTTGTTCCCTTTCTGAATCTTTGTTCCCTTTCTGAATCTTTGTTCCCTTTCTGAATCTTTGTTCCCTTTCTGAGTCTCTGTTCCCTTTCTGAATCTTTGTCCTCTTTCTGAATCTTTGTTCCCTTTCTGAATCTTTGTTCCCTTTCTGAAGCTTTGTCTCCTTTCTGAATCTTTGTTCCCTTTCTGTATCTTGGTCTCCTTTCTGAATCTTTGTTCCCTTACTGAATCTTTGTCCTCTTTCTGAATCTTTGTTCCCTTTCTGAAACTTTGTTCCCTTTCTGAATCTTTGTTCCATTTCTGAATCTTTGTTCCCTTTCTGAATCTTTGTCTCCTTTCTGAATCTTTGTTCCCTTTCTGAAGCTTTGTCTCCTTTCTGAATCTTTGTTCCCTTTCTGAAGCTTTGTCTCCTTTCTGAAGCTTTGTCTCCTTTCTGAATCTTTGTTCCCTTTCTGAATCTTTGTTCCCTTTCTGAATCTTTGTTCCCTTTCTGAATCTTTGTTCCCTTTCTGAGTCTCTGTTCCCTTTCTGAATCTTTGTCCTCTTTCTGAATCTTTGTTCCCTTTCTGAATCTTTGTTCCCTTTCTGAAGCTTTGTCTCCTTTCTGAAGCTTTGTCTCCTTTCTGAATCTTTGTTCCCTTTCTGAATCTTTGTTCCCTTTCTGAATCTTTGTTCCCTTTCTGAATCTTTGTTCCCTTTCTGAATCTTTGTTCCCTTTCTGAATCTTCGTTCCCTTTCTGAAGCTTTGTCTCCTTTCTGAATCTTTGTTCCCTTTCTGAACCCTTCTCCCCTTTCTGAACCCTTCTCCCCTTTCTGAACCCTTCTCCCCTTTCTGAACCCTTCTCCCCTTTCTGAATCTTTGCCCTTTTTCTGAATCTTTGCCCCCTTTCTGAATCTTTGCCCCCTTTCTGAATCTTTGCCCCCTTTCTGAATCTTTGCCCCCTTTCTGAATATTTGCCCCCTTTCTGAATCTTTGCCCCCTTTCTGAATCTTTGCCCCCTTTCTGAATCTTTGTCCCCTTTCTAAGCCTTTCTCCCCTTTCTGAAGCTTTGTCTCCTTTCTGAATCTTTGTTCCCTTTCTGAAGCTTTGTCTCCTTTCTGAATCTTTGTTCCCTTTCTGAATCTTTGTTCCCCTTCTGAAGCTTTGTCTCCTTTCTGAATCTTTGTTCCCTTACTGAATCTTTGTTCCCTTACTGAATCTTTGTTCCCTTACTGAATCTTTGTTCCCTTTCTGAAGCTTTGTCTCCTTTCTGAATCTTTGTTCCCTTTCTGAAGCTTTGTCTCCTTTCTGAATCTTTGTCTCCTTCCTGAATCTTTGTTCCCTTTCTGAATCTTTGTCTCCTTTCTGAATCTTTGTTCCCTTACTGAATCTTTGTTCCCTTTCTGAATCTTTGTTCCCTTACTGAATCTTTGTTCCCTTTCTGAATCTTTGTTCCCTTTCTGAGTCTGTGTTCCCTTTCTGAATCTTTGTCTCCTTTCTGAATCTTTGTTCCCTTTCTGAATCTTTGTTCCCTTTCTGAATCTTTGTTCCCTTTCTGAATCTTTGTTCCCTTTCTGAATCTTTGTCTCCTTTCTGAATCTTTGTTCCCTTTCTGAATCTTTGTTCCCTTTCTGAATCTTTGTTCCCTTTCTGAATCTTTGTTCCCTTTCTGAAGCTTTGTTCCCTTTCTGAATCTTTGTTCCCTTTCTGAGTCTCTGTTCCCTTTCTGAGTCTCTGTTCCCTTTCTGAATCTTTGTCCTCTTTCTGAATCTTTGTCCCCTTTCTAAACCTTTCTCCCCTTTCTGAAACTTTGTCTCCTTTCTGAATCTTTGTTCCCTTTCTGAATCTTTGTTCCCTTTCTGAATCTTTGTTCCCTTTCTGAATCTTTGTCCCCTTTCTGAATCTTTGTCCCCTTTCTGAATCTTTGTCTCCTTTCTGAACCTTTGCCCACTTTCTGAATCTTTGTCTCCTTTCTGAACCTTTGCCCACTTTCTGAATCTTTGTCTCTTTTCTGAACCTTTGCCCACTTTCTGAATCTTTTTCCCCTTTCTGAACCCTTATCTCCTTTCTGAATCTTTGCCCCCTTTCTGAATCTTTGCCCCCTTTCTGAATCTTTGCCCCCTTTCTGAATCTTTGTCCCCTTTCTGAATCTTTGTCCCCTTTCTGAATCTTTGTCCCCTTTCTGAACCTTTCTCCCCTTTCTGAATCTTTGTCCCCTTTCTGAATCTTTGTCCCCTTTCTGAATCTTTGTCCCCTTTCTGAATCTTTGTCCCCTTTCTGAACCTTTCTCCCCTTTCTGAATCTTTGTGCCTTTTCTGAATCTTTCTCCCCTTTCAGAACCTTTGTCTCCTTTCTGAGTCTTTGCCGTATTTCTGAACCTTGCTCCCCTTTCTGAATCTTTGTCCCCTTTCTGAATCTTTGTCCCCTTTCTGAATCTTTCTCCCCTTTCTGAATCTTTGTGCCCTTTCTGAATCTTTGTCCCCTTTCTGAATCTTTGTCCCCTTTCTGAACCTTTGTCTCCTGTCTGAACCTTTGTCCCCTTTCTGAACCTTTGTCCCCTTTCTGAACCTTTGTCCCCTTTCTGAATCTTTGCCCCGTTTCTGAATCTTTGCCCCGTTTCTGAACCTTTGCCCCCTTTCTGATCCTGTTCCCCTTTCTGATCCTGTTCCCCTTTCTGAACCTTTCTCCGCTTTCTGAACCTTTCTCCCTTTCTGAACCTTTGTCTCCTTTCTGAACCTTTGTCTCCTTTCTGAACCTTTGTCTCCTTTCTGAACCTTTGTCTCCTTTCTGAACCTTTGTCTCCTTTCTGAACCTTCGTCTCCTTTCTGAATCTTTCTCCCCTTTCTGAATCTTTGTGCCCTTTCTGAATCTTTGTCCCCTTTCTGAACCTTTGTCCCCTTTCTGAATCTTTGCCCTATTTCTGAACCTTTCTCCCCTTTCTGAATCTTTGTCCCCTTTCTGAATCTTTGTCCCCTTTCTGAATCTTTGTCCCCTTTCTGAATCTTTCTCCCCTTTCTGAATCTTTGTCCCCTTTCTGAATCTTTGCCCCGTTTCTGAACCTTTGCCCCCTTTCTGATGCTGTTCCCCTTTCTGAACCTTTCTCCCCTTTCTGAACCTTTCTCCCCTTTCTGAACCTTTGTCTCCTTTCTGAACCTTTGTCTCCTTTCTGAACCTTTGTCTCCTTTCTGAATCTTTCTCCCCTTTCTGAATCTTTGTGCTCTTTCTGAATCTTTGTCCCCTTTCTGAACCTTTGTCTCCTGTCTGAACCTTTGTCCCCTTTCTGAACCTTTGTCCCCTTTCTGAATCTTTGCCCCGTTTCTGAACCTTTGTCTCCTTTCTGAACCTTTGCCCCCTTTCTGATCCTTTCTCCCCTTTCTGAACCTTTGTCTCCTTTCTGAACCTTTGTCTCCTTTCTGAACCTTTGTCTCCTTTCTGAACCTTTGTCTCCTTTCTGAACCTTTGTCTCCTTTCTGAACCTTTGTTCCCTTTCTGAATCTTTGTTCCCTTTCTGAATCTTTGTCTCCTTTCTGAACCTTTGTCTCCTTTCTGAACATTTGTCTCCTTTCTGAATCTTTGTCTCCTTTCTGAACCTTTGTCCCCTTTCTGAATCCTTATCCACTTTCTTAATCTTTGCCCCCTTTCTGAACCTTTGCCCCCTTTCTGAATCTTTGCCCTATTTCTGATCCTTTCTGAATCTTTGTCCCCTTTCTGAATCTTTCTCCCCTTTCACAACCCTAATCTCCTTTCTGAATCTTTGCCCCCTTTCTTAACCTTTCTCCCCTTTCTGAATCTTTGCCCCCTTTCTGAACCTTTCTCCCCTTTCTGAACCTTTCTCCCCTTTCTGAATCTTTGTCTCATTTCTGAATCTTTCTCCCCTTTCAGAACCTTTATCTCCTTTCTGAATCTTTGCCCCCTTTCTGAATCTTTCTCCCATTTCAGAACTTTTATCTCCTTTCTGAATCTTTGCCCCCTTTCTGAACCCTTATCTCCTTTCTGAATCTTTGCCCTATTTCTGAACCTTTCTCCCCTTTCTGAATCTTTGTCTCCTTTCTGAATCTTTCTCCCATTTCAGAACCTTTATCTCCTTTCTGAATCTTTGCCACATTTCTCCCCTTTCTGAACCTTTGTCCCCTCTCTGAATCTATTTCCCCTTTCTGAATCTTTGTCTCCTTTCTGAACCTTTCACCCCTTTCTGAACCTTTGTCTCCTTTCTGAATCTTTGTCCCCTTTCTAAACCTTTGTCTCCTTTCTGAACCTTTGTCCCCTTTCTGAACCTTTGTCCCCTTTCTGAACCTTTGTCCCCTTTCTGAATATTTGCCCCCTTTCTGAACCATTGTCTCCTTTCTGAACCATTGTCTCCTTTCTGAACCATTGTCTCCTTTCTGAACCTTTCTGCCCTTTCTGAATCTTTGCCCCCTTTCTGAACCTTTGTTCCCTTTCTGAATCTTTGTCCCCTTTCTGAATCTTTGTTCCCTTTCTGAATCTCTGTACCCTTTCTGAATCTTTGTTCCCTTACTGAATCTTTGTCCTCTTTCTGAATCTTTGTTCCCTTTCTGAATCTTTGTTCCCTTTCTGAATCTTTGTTCCCTTTCTGAATCTTTGTTCCCTTTCTGAATCTCTGTTCCCTTTCTGAATCTTTGTTCCCTTACTGAATCTTTGTCCTCTTTCTGAATCTTTGTTCCCTTTCTGAATCTTTGTTCCCTTTCTGAATCTTTGTTCCCTTTCTGAATCTTTGTTCCCTTTCTGAATCTTTGTTCCCTTTCTGAATCTTTGTTCCCTTTCTGAATCTTTGTCTCCTTTCTGAATCTTTGTTCCCTTTCTGAAGCTTTGTCTCCTTTCTGAATCTTTGTTCCCTTTCTGAAGCTTTGTCTCCTTTCTGAAGCTTTGTCTCCTTTCTGAATCTTTGTTCCCTTTCTGAATCTTTGTTCCCTTTCTGAATCTTTGTTCCCTTTCTGAGTCTCTGTTCCCTTTCTGAATCTTTGTCCTCTTTCTGAATCTTTGTCCTCTTTCTGAATCTTTGTCCCCTTTCTGAATCTTTGTTCCCTTTCTGAAGCTTTGTCTCCTTTCTGAATCTTTGTCTCCTTTCTGAATCTTTGTTCCCTTTCTGAATCTTTGTTCCCTTTCTGAATCTTTGTTCCCTTTCTGAATCTTTGTTCCCTTTCTGAATCTTTGTTCCCTTTCTGAAGCTTTGTCTCCTTTCTGAATCTTTGTTCCCTTTCTGAACCCTTCTCCCCTTTCTGAATCTTTGCCCCCTTTCTGAATCTTTGCCCCCTTTCTGAATCTTTGCCCCCTTTCTGAATCTTTGCCCCCTTTCTGAATCTTTGCCCCCTTTCTGAATCTTTGCCCCCTTTCTGAATCTTTGCCCCCTTTCTGAATCTTTGCCCCCTTTCTGAATCTTTGTCCCCTTTCTAAACCTTTCTCCCCTTTCTGAATCTTTGTTCCCTTTCTGAATCTTTGTTCCCTTTCTGAAGCTTTGTCTCCTTTCTGAATCTTTGTTCCCTTTCTGAATCTTTGTTCCCTTTCTGAATCTTTGTTCCCTTTCTGAATCTTTGTTCCCTTTCTGAATCTTTGTTCCCTTTCTGAATCTTTGTTCCCTTTCTGAATCTTTGTTCCCTTACTGAATCGTTGTTCCCTTACTGAATCTTTGGTCCCTTTCTGAAGCTTTGTCTCCTTTCTGAATCTTTGTTCCCTTACTGAATCTTTGTTCCCTTACTGAATCTTTGTTCCCTTTCTGAAGCTTTGTCTCCTTTCTGAATCTTTGTTCCCTTTCTGAATCTTTGTTCCCTTTCTGAACCTTTCTCCCCTTTCTGAATCTTTGTCTCATTTCTGAATCTTTCTCCCCTTTCAGAACCTTTATCTCCTTTCTGAATCTTTGCCCCCTTTCTGAATCTTTCGCCCATTTCAGAACTTTTATCTCCTTTCTGAATCTTTGCCCCCTTTCTGAACCCTTATCTCCTTTCTGAATCTTTGCCCTATTTCTGAACCTTTCTCCCCTTTCTGAATCTTTGTCTCCTTTCTGAATCTTTCTCCCATTTCAGAACCTTTATCTCCTTTCTGAATCTTTGCCACATTTCTCCCCTTTCTGAACCTTTGTCCCCTCTCTGAATCTATTTCCCCTTTCTGAATCCTTGTCTCCTTTCTGAACCTTTCACCCCTTTCTGAACCTTTGTCTCCTTTCTGAATCTTTGTCCCCTTTCTAAACCTTTGTCTCCTTTCTGAACCTTTGTCCCCTTTCTGAACCTTTGTCCCCTTTCTGAACCTTTGTCCCCTTTCTGAACCTTTGTCCCCTTTCTGAACCTTTGTCCCCTTTCTGAATATTTGCCCCCTTTCTGAACCATTGTCTCCTTTCTGAACCATTGTCTCCTTTCTGAACCATTGTCTCCTTTCTGAACCTTTCTGCCCTTTCTGAATCTTTGCCCCCTTTCTGAACCTTTGTTCCCTTTCTGAATCTTTGTCCCCTTTCTGAACCTTTGTCTCCTTTCTGAACCTTTGTCCCCTTTCTGAACCTTTGTCCCCTTTCTGAATATTTGCCCCCTTTCTGAACCATTGTCTCATTTCTGAATCTTTGCCCCCTTTCTGAATCCTTATCCCCTTTCTGAATCCTTATCCCCTTTCTGAATCTTTGCCCCCTTTCTGAACTATTGTCCCCTTTCTGAATCCTTATCCCCTTTCTTAATCTTTGCCCCCATTCTGAACCTTTGCCCCCTTTCTGAATCTTTGTTCCCTTACTGAATCTTTGTCCTCTTTCTGAATCTTTGTTCCCTTTCTGAATCTTTGTTCCCTTTCTGAATCTTTGTTCCCTTTCTGAATCTTTGTTCCCTTTCTGAATCTTTGTTCCCTTTCTGAATCTTTGTTCCCTTTCTGAATCTTTGTCTCCTTTCTGAATCTTTGTTCCCTTTCTGAAGCTTTGTCTCCTTTCTGAATCTTTGTTCCCTTTCTGAAGCTTTGTCTCCTTTCTGAAGCTTTGTCTCCTTTCTGAATCTTTGTTCCCTTTCTGAATCTTTGTTCCCTTTCTGAATCTTTGTTCCCTTTCTGAGTCTCTGTTCCCTTTCTGAATCTTTGTCCTCTTTCTGAATCTTTGTCCTCTTTCTGAATCTTTGTTCCCTTTCTGAATCTTTGTTCCCTTTCTGAAGCTTTGTCTCCTTTCTGAATCTTTGTTCCCTTTCTGAATCTTTGTTCCCTTTCTGAATCTTTGTTCCCTTTCTGAAGCTTTGTCTCCTTTCTGAATCTTTGTTCCCTTTCTGAACCCTTCTCCCCTTTCTGAATCTTTGCCCCCTTTCTGAATCTTTGCCCCCTTTCTGAATCTTTGCCCCCTTTCTGAATCTTTGCCCCCTTTCTGAATCTTTGCCCCCTTTCTGAATCTTTGCCCCCTTTCTGAATCTTTGCCCCCTTTCTGAATCTTTGTCCCCTTTCTAAACCTTTCTCCCCTTTCTGAATCTTTGTTCCCTTTCTGAATCTTTGTTCCCTTTCTGAAGCTTTGTCTCCTTTCTGAATCTTTGTTCCCTTTCTGAATCTTTGTTCCCTTTCTGAATCTTTGTTCCCTTTCTGAAGCTTTGTTCCCTTTCTGAATCTTTGTTCCCTTTCTGAAGCTTTGTCTCCTTTCTGAATCTTTGTTCCCTTTCTGAATCTTTGTTCCCTTTCTGAATCTTTGTTCCCTTTCTGAAGCTTTGTTCCCTTTCTGAATCTTTGTTCCCTTTCTGAATCTTTGTTCCCTTTCTGAATCTTTGTTCCCTTTCTGAATCTTTGTTCCCTTTCTGAATCTTTGTTCCCTTACTGAATCTTTGTTCCCTTTCTGAAGCTTTGTCTCCTTTCTGAATCTTTGTTCCCTTACTGAATCTTTGTTCCCTTACTGAATCTTTGTTCCCTTTCTGAAGCTTTGTCTCCTTTCTGAATCTTTGTTCCCTTTCTGAATCTTTGTTCCCTTTCTGAAGCTTTGTCTCCTTTCTGAATCTTTGTTCCCTTACTGAATCTTTGTTCCCTTACTGAATCTTTGTTCCCTTACTGAATCTTTGTTCCCTTTCTGAAGCTTTGTCTCCTTTCTGAATCTTTGTTCCCTTTCTGAATCTTTGTTCCCTTTCTGAAGCTTTGTCTCCTTTCTGAATCTTTGTTCCCTTTCTGAAGCTTTGTCTCCTTCCTGAATCTTTGTTCCCTTTCTGAATCTTTGTCTCCTTTCTGAATCTTTGTTCCCTTTCTGAATCTTTGTTCCCTTACTGAATCTTTGTTCCCTTTCTGAATCTTTGTTCCCTTTCTGAGTCTGTGTTCCCTTTCTGAATCTTTGTCTCCTTTCTGAATCTTTGTTCCCTTTCTGAATCTTTGTTCCCTTTCTGAATCTTTGTTCCCTTTCTGAATCTTTGTTCCCTTTCTGAATCTTTGTCTCCTTTCTGAATCTTTGTTCCCTTTCTGAATCTTTGTTCCCTTTCTGAATCTTTGTTCCCTTTCTGAATCTTTCACCCCTTTCAGAACCTTTGTCTCCTTTCTGAACCTTGCTCCCCTTTCTGAATCTTTGTCCCCTTTCTGAATCTTTGTCCCCTTTCTGAATCTTTGTTCCCTTTCTGAATCTTTCTACCCTTTCTGAATCTTTGTGCCCTTTCTGAATCTTTGTGCCCTTTCTGAATCTTTGTGCCCTTTCTGAATCTTTGTGCCCTTTCTGAATCTTTGTCCCCTTTCTGAACCTTTGTCTCCTGTCTGAACCTTTGTCCCCTTTCTGAACCTTTGTCCCCTTTCTGAATCTTTGCCCCGTTTCTGAATCTTTGCCCCGTTTCTGAATCTTTGCCCCGTTTCTGAACCTTTGCCCCGTTTCTGAACCTTTCTCCCCTTTCTGAATCTTTGTCCCCTTTCTGAATCTTTGTCCCCTTTCTGAACCTTTCTCCCCTTTCTGAACCTTTGTCTCCTTTCTGAACCTTCGTCTCCTTTCTGAATCTTTCTCCCCTTTCTGAATCTTTGTGCCCTTTCTGAATCTTTGTCCCCTTTCTGAACCTTTGTCCCCTTTCTGAATCTTTCTCCCCTTTCTGAACCTTTGTCTCCTTTCTGAACCTTTGTCTCCTTTCTGAACCTTCGTCTCCTTTCTGAATCTTTGTTCCCTTTCTGAATCTTTCTCCCCTTTCTGAATCTTTGTCCCCTTTCTGAATCTTTGTCCCCTTTCTGAATCTTTGTTCCCTTTCTGAATCTTTCTACCCTTTCTGAATCTTTGTGCCCTTTCTGAATCTTTGTGCCCTTTCTGAATCTTTGTGCCCTTTCTGAATCTTTGTGCCCTTTCTGAATCTTTGTGCCCTTTCTGAATCTTTGTCCCCTTTCTGAATCTTTGTCCCCTTTCTGAACCTTTGTCTCCTGTCTGAACCTTTGTCCCCTTTCTGAACCTTTGTCCCCTTTCTGAACCTTTGTCCCCTTTCTGAACCTTTGTCCCCTTTCTGAACCTTTGTCCCCTTTCTGAACCTTTGTCCCCTTTCTGAACCTTTGTCCCCTTTCTGAATCTTTGCCCCGTTTCTGAATCTTTGCCCCGTTTCTGAATCTTTGCCCCGTTTCTGAACCTTTGCCCCGTTTCTGAACCTTTCTCCCCTCTCTGAATCTTTGTCCCCTTTCTGAATCTTTGTCCCCTTTCTGAACCTTTCTCCCCTTTCTGAACCTTTGTCTCCTTTCTGAACCTTTGTCTCCTTTCTGAACCTTCGTCTCCTTTCTGAATCTTTCTCCCCTTTCTGAATCTTTGTGCCCTTTCTGAATCTTTGTCCCCTTTCTGAACCTTTGTCCCCTTTCTGAATCTTTCTCCCCTTTCTGAACCTTTGTCTCCTTTCTGAACCTTTGTCTCCTTTCTGAACCTTCGTCTCCTTTCTGAATCTTTGTTCCCTTTCTGAATCTTTCTCCCCTTTCTGAATCTTTGTGCCCTTTTTGAATCTTTGTCCCCTTTCTGAACCTTTGTCCCCTTTCTGAATCTTTGCCCTATTTCTGAACCTTTCTCCCCTTTCTGAATCTTTGTCCCCTTTCTGAATCTTTGTCCCCTTTCTGAACCTTTGTCTCCTTTCTGAACCTTTGTCTCCTTTCTGAACCTTTGTCTCCTTTCTGAACCTTCGTCTCCTTTCTGAATCTTTGTTCCCTTTCTGAATCTTTCTCCCCTTTCTGAATCTTTGTCCCCTTTCTGAACCTTTGTCCCCTTTCTGAATCTTTGCCCTATTTCTGAACCTTTCTCCCCTTTCTGAATCTTTGTCCCCTTTCTGAATCTTTGTCCCCTTTCTGAATCTTTGTCCCCTTTCTGAATCTTTGTCCCCTTTCTGAATCTTTGTCCCCTTTCTGAATCTTTCTCCCCTTTCTGAATCTTTGTCCCCTTTCTGAATCTTTGCCCCGTTTCTGAACCTTTGCCCCCTTTCTGATCCTGTTCCCCTTTCTGAACCTTTCTCCCCTTTCTGAACCTTTCTCCCCTTTCTGAACCTTTCTCCCCTTTCTGAACCTTTCTCCCCTTTCTGAACCTTTCTCCCCTTTCTGAACCTTTGTCTCCTTTCTGAACCTTTGTCTCCTTTCTGAACCTTTGTCTCCTTTCTGAACATTTGTCTCCTTTCTGAATCTTTGTCTCCTTTCTGAACCTTTGTCTCCTGTCTGAACCTTTGTCCCCTTTCTGAACCTTTGTCCCCTTTCTGAATCTTTGCCCCGTTTCTGAACCTTTGTCTCCTTTCTGAACCTTTGCCCCCTTTCTGATCCTTTCTCCCCTTTCTGAACCTTTCTCCCCTTTCTGAACCTTTGTCTCCTTTCTGAACCTTTGTCTCCTTTCTGAACCTTTGTCTCCTTTCTGAATCTTTGTTCCCTTTCTGAATCTTTGTTCCCTTTCTGAATCTTTGTCTCCTTTCTGAACCTTTGTCTCCTTTCTGAACCTTTTTCTCCTTTCTGAACCTTTGTCTCCTTTCTGAATCTTTGTCTCCTTTCTGACCCTTTGTCCCCTTTCTGAATCCTTATCCACTTTCTTAATCTTTGCCCCCTTTCTGAACCTTTGCCCCCTTTCTGAATCTTTGCCCTATTTCTGATCCTTTCTCCCCTTTCTGAATCTTTGTCCCCTTTCTGAATCTTTCTCCCCTTTCACAACCCTTATCTCCTTTCTGAATCTTTGCCCCCTTTCTTAACCTTTCTCCCCTTTCTGAATCTTTGCCCCCTTTCTGAACCTTCCTCCCCTTTCTGAACCTTTCTCCCCTTTCTGAATATTTGTCCCCTTTCTGAATCTTTCTCCCCTTTCTGAACCTTTGTCTCCTTTCTGAACCTTTGTCTCCTTTCTGAACCTTCCTCCCCTTTCTGAATCTTTGTTCCCTTTCTGAATCTTTCTCCCCTTTCTGAATCTTTGTCCCCTTTCTGAATCTTTGTCCCCTTTCTGAACCTTTGTCTCCTGTCTGAACCTTTGTCCCCTTTCTGAACCTTTGTCCCCTTTCTGAATCTTTGCCCCGTTTCTGAATCTTTGCCCCGTTTCTGAATCTTTGCCCCGTTTCTGAACCTTTGCCCCGTTTCTGAACCTTTCTCCCCTTTCTGAATCTTTGTCCCCTTTCTGAATCTTTGTCCCCTTTCTGAACCTTTCTCCCCTTTCTGAACCTTTGTCTCCTTTCTGAATCTTTGTCCCCTTTCTGAACCTTTGTCCCCTTTCTGAATCTTTCTCCCCTTTCTGAACCTTTGTCTCCTTTCTGAACCTTTGTCTCCTTTCTGAACCTTCGTCTCCTTTCTGAATCTTTGTTCCCTTTCTGAATCTTTCTCCCCTTTCTGAATCTTTGTCCCCTTTCTGAATCTTTGTCCCCTTTCTGAATCTTTGTTCCCTTTCTGAATCTTTCTACCCTTTCTGAATCTTTGTGCCCTTTCTGAATCTTTGTGCCCTTTCTGAATCTTTGTGCCCTTTCTGAATCTTTGTGCCCTTTCTGAATCTTTGTGCCCTTTCTGAATCTTTGTCCCCTTTCTGAATCTTTGTCCCCTTTCTGAACCTTTGTCTCCTGTCTGAACCTTTGTCCCCTTTCTGAACCTTTGTCCCCTTTCTGAACCTTTGTCCCCTTTCTGAATCTTTGCCCCGTTTCTGAATCTTTGCCCCGTTTCTGAATCTTTGCCCCGTTTCTGAACCTTTGCCCCGTTTCTGAACCTTTCTCCCCTTTCTGAATCTTTGTCCCCTTTCTGAATCTTTGTCCCCTTTCTGAACCTTTCTCCCCTTTCTGAACCTTTGTCTCCTTTCTGAACCTTTGTCTCCTTTCTGAACCTTCGTCTCCTTTCTGAATCTTTCTCCCCTTTCTGAATCTTTGTGCCCTTTCTGAATCTTTGTCCCCTTTCTGAACCTTTGTCCCCTTTCTGAATCTTTCTCCCCTTTCTGAACCTTTGTCTCCTTTCTGAACCTTTGTCTCCTTTCTGAACCTTCGTCTCCTTTCTGAATCTTTGTTCCCTTTCTGAATCTTTCTCCCCTTTCTGAATCTTTGTGCCCTTTTTGAATCTTTGTCCCCTTTCTGAACCTTTGTCCCCTTTCTGAATCTTTGCCCTATTTCTGAACCTTTCTCCCCTTTCTGAATCTTTGTCCCCTTTCTGAATCTTTGTCCCCTTTCTGAATCTTTGTCCCCTTTCTGAACCTTTGTCTCCTTTCTGAACCTTTGTCTCCTTTCTGAACCTTCGTCTCCTTTCTGAATCTTTGTTCCCTTTCTGAATCTTTCTCCCCTTTCTGAATCTTTGTCCCCTTTCTGAACCTTTGTCCCCTTTCTGAATCTTTGCCCTATTTCTGAACCTTTCTCCCCTTTCTGAATCTTTGTCCCCTTTCTGAATCTTTGTCCCCTTTCTGAATCTTTGTCCCCTTTCTGAATCTTTGTCCCCTTTCTGAATCTTTCTCCCCTTTCTGAATCTTTGTCCCCTTTCTGAATCTTTGCCCCGTTTCTGAACCTTTGCCCCCTTTCTGATCCTGTTCCCCTTTCTGAACCTTTCTCCCCTTTCTGAACCTTTCTCCCCTTTCTGAACCTTTCTCCCCTTTCTGAACCTTTCTCCCCTTTCTGAACCTTTGTCTCCTTTCTGAACCTTTGTCTCCTTTCTGAACCTTTGTCTCCTTTCTGAACATTTGTCTCCTTTCTGAACATTTGTCTCCTTTCTGAATCTTTGTCTCCTTTCTGAACCTTTGTCCCCTTTCTGAACCTTTGTCCCCTTTCTGAATCTTTGCCCCGTTTCTGAACCTTTGTCTCCTTTCTGAACCTTTGCCCCCTTTCTGATCCTTTCTCCCCTTTCTGAACCTTTCTCCCCTTTCTGAACCTTTGTCTCCTTTCTGAACCTTTGTCTCCTTTCTGAACCTTTGTCTCCTTTCTGAACCTTTGTCTCCTTTCTGAATCTTTGTTCCCTTTCTGAATCTTTGTTCCCTTTCTGAATCTTTGTCTCCTTTCTGAACCTTTGTCTCCTTTCTGAACCTTTTTCTCCTTTCTGAACCTTTGTCTCCTTTCTGAATCTTTGTCTCCTTTCTGACCCTTTGTCCCCTTTCTGAATCCTTATCCACTTTCTTAATCTTTGCCCCCTTTCTGAACCTTTGCCCCCTTTCTGAATCTTTGCCCTATTTCTGATCCTTTCTCCCCTTTCTGAATCTTTGTCCCCTTTCTGAATCTTTCTCCCCTTTCACAACCCTTATCTCCTTTCTGAATCTTTGCCCCCTTTCTTAACCTTTCTCCCCTTTCTGAATCTTTGCCCCCTTTCTGAACCTTCCTCCCCTTTCTGAACCTTTCTCCCCTTTCTGAATATTTGTCCCCTTTCTGAATCTTTCTCCCCTTTCTGAACCTTTGTCTCCTTTCTGAACCTTTGTCTCCTTTCTGAACCTTCCTCCCCTTTCTGAATCTTTGTTCCCTTTCTGAATCTTTCTCCCCTTTCTGAATCTTTGTCCCCTTTCTGAATCTTTGTCCCCTTTCTGAATCTTTGTTCCCTTTCTGAATCTTTCTACCCTTTCTGAATCTTTGTGCCCTTTCTGAATCTTTGTGCCCTTTCTGAATCTTTGTGCCCTTTCTGAATCTTTGTGCCCTTTCTGAATCTTTGTCCCCTTTCTGAATCTTTGTCCCCTTTCTGAACCTTTGTCTCCTGTCTGAACCTTTGTCCCCTTTCTGAACCTTTGTCCCCTTTCTGAACCTTTGTCCCCTTTCTGAATCTTTGCCCCGTTTCTGAATCTTTGCCCCGTTTCTGAATCTTTGCCCCGTTTCTGAACCTTTGCCCCGTTTCTGAACCTTTCTCCCCTTTCTGAATCTTTGTCCCCTTTCTGAACCTTCGTCTCCATTCTGAATCTTTGTTCCCTTTCTGAATCTTTCTCCCCTTTCTGAATCTTTGTGCCCTTTCTGAATCTTTGTCCCCTTTCTGAACCTTTGTCCCCTTTCTGAATCTTTGCCCTATTTCTGAACCTTTCTCCCCTTTCTGAATCTTTGTCCCCTTTCTGAATCTTTGTCCCCTTTCTGAATCTTTGTCCCCTTTCTGAACCTTTGTCTCCTTTCTGAACCTTTGTCTCCTTTCTGAACCTTCGTCTCCTTTCTGAATCTTTGTTCCCTTTCTGAAACTTTCTCCCCTTTCTGAATCTTTGTCCCCTTTCTGAACCTTTGTCCCCTTTCTGAATCTTTGCCCTATTTCTGAACCTTTCTCCCCTTTCTGAATCTTTGTCCCCTTTCTGAATCTTTGTCCCCTTTCTGAATCTTTGTCCCCTTTCTGAATCTTTGTCCCCTTTCTGAATCTTTGTCCCCTTTCTGAATCTTTGTCCCCTTTCTGAATCTTTCTCCCCTTTCTGAATCTTTGTCCCCTTTCTGAATCTTTGCCCCGTTTCTGAACCTTTGCCCCCTTTCTGATCCTGTTCCCCTTTCTGAACCTTTCTCCCCTTTCTGAACCTTTCTCCCCTTTCTGAACCTTTCTCCCCTTTCTGAACCTTTGTCTCCTTTCTGAACCTTTGTCTCCTTTCTGAACCTTTGTCTCCTTTCTGAACCTTTGTCTCCTTTCTGAATCTTTGTCTCCTTTCTGAACCTTTGTCTCCTGTCTGAACCTTTGTCCCCTTTCTGAACCTTTGTCCCCTTTCTGAATCTTTGCCCCGTTTCTGAACCTTTGTCTCCTTTCTGAACCTTTGCCCCCTTTCTGATCCTTTCTCCCCTTTCTGAACCTTTCTCCCCTTTCTGAACCTTTGTCTCCTTTCTGAACCTTTGTCTCCTTTCTGAACCTTTGTCTCCTTTCTGAACCTTTGTCTCCTTTCTGAATCTTTGTTCCCTTTCTGAATCTTTGTTCCCTTTCTGAATCTTTGTCTCCTTTCTGAACCTTTGTCTCCTTTCTGAACCTTTGTCTCCTTTCTGAACCTTTGTCTCCTTTCTGAATCTTTGTCTCCTTTCTGACCCTTTGTCCCCTTTCTGAATCCTTATCCACTTTCTTAATCTTTGCCCCCTTTCTGAACCTTTGCCCCCTTTCTGAATCTTTGCCCTATTTCTGATCCTTTCTCCCCTTTCTGAATCTTTGTCCCCTTTCTGAATCTTTCTCCCCTTTCACAACCCTTATCTCCTTTCTGAATCTTTGCCCCCTTTCTTAACCTTTCTCCCCTTTCTGAATCTTTGCCCCCTTTCTGAACCTTCCTCCCCTTTCTGAACCTTTCTCCCCTTTCTGAATATTTGTCTCATTTCTGAATCTTTCTCCCCTTTCAGAACCTTTATCTCCTTTCTGAATCTTTGCCCCCTTTCTGAACCCTTATCTCCTTTCTGAATCTTTGCCCCCTTTCTGAACCTTTCTCCCCTTTCTGAATCTTTGTCCCCTTTCTGAATCTTTCTCCCATTTCAGAACTTTTATCTCCTTTCTGAATCTTTGCCCCCTTTCTGAACCCTTATCTCCTTTCTGAATCTTTGCCCTATTTCTGAACCTTTCTCCCCTTTCTGAATCTTTGTCTCCTTTCTGAATCTTTGTCCCATTTCAGAACCTTTATCTCCTTTCTGAATCTTTGCCACATTTCTCCCCTTTCTGAACCTTTGTCCCCTCTCTGAATCTATTTCCCCTTTCTGAATCTATTTCCCCTTTCTGAATCTTTGTCTCCTTTCTGAACCTTTCTCCCCTTTCTGAACCTTTGTCTCCTTTCTGAATCTTTGTCCCCTTTCTGAACCTTTGTCTCCTTTCTGAACCTTTGTCTCCTTTCTGAACCTTTGTCCCCTTTCTGAACCTTTGTCCCCTTTCTGAATATTTGCCCCCTTTCTGAACCATTGTCTCCTTTCTGAACCATTGTCTCCTTTCTGAACCATTGTCTCCTTTCTGAACCTTTCTGCCCTTTCTGAATCTTTGCCCCCTTTCTGAACCTTTGTTCCCTTTCTGAATCTTTGTCCCCTTTCTGAATCTTTGTCCCCTTTCTGAACCTTTGTCTCCTTTCTGAACCTTTGTCCCCTTTCTGAACCTTTGTCCCCTTTCTGAATATTTGCCCCCTTTCTGAACCATTGTCTCATTTCTGAACCTTTCTCCCCTTTCTGAACCTTTCTCCCCTTTCTGAATCTTTGCCCCCTTTCTGAACCTTTCTCCCCTTTCTGAACCTTTCTGCCCTTTCTGAATCTTTGCCCCCTTTCTGAACCTTTGTTCCCTTTCTGAACCTTTGTTCCCTTTCTGAACTTTTGTTCCCTTTCTGAATCTTTGTCCCCTTTCTGAATCTTTGCCCCCTTTCTGAATCTTTTCCCCCTTTCTGAATCTTTTCCCCCTTTCTGAATCTTTGCCCCCTTTCTGAACCTTTGCCCCCTTTCTGAACCTTTCTCCCCTTTCAGAACCTTTATCTCCTTTCTGCATCTTTGCCCTATTTCAGAACCTTTCTCCCCTTTCTGAATCTTTGTCTCATTTCTGAATCTTTCTCCCCTTTCAGAACCTTTATCTCCTTTCTGAATCTTTGCCCTATTTCAGAACCTTTCTCCCCTTTCTGAATCTTTGTCCCCTTTCTGAATCTTTCTCCCCTTTCTGAACCCTTATCTACTTTCTGAATCTTTCTCCCCTTTCTGATTCTTTCTCCGCTTTCAGAACCTTTATCTCCTTTCTGAATCTTTGCCCCCTTTCTGAATCTTTGCCCCCTTTCTGAACCTTTCTCCCCTTTCAGAACCTTTATCTCCTTTCTGAATCTTTGCCCCCTTTCTGAACCCTTATCTACTTTCTGAATCTTTCTCCCCTTTCTGATTCTTTCTCCGCTTTCAGAACCTTTATCTCCTTTCTGAATCTTTGCCCCCTTTCTGAATCTTTGCCCCCTTTCTGAACCTTTCTCCCCTTTCTGAATCTTTGTCTCATTTCTGAATCGTTGCCCCCTTTCTCCCCTTTCTGAACCTTTGTTCCCTTTCTGAATCTATTTCCCCTTTCTGAATCTTTGTCTCCTTTCTGAATCTTTGTCTCCTTTCTGAACCTTTCTCCCCTTTCTGAACCTTTGTCCCCTTTCTGAACCTTTGTCCCCTTTCTGAACCTTTGTCCCCTTTCTGAACCTTTGTCCCCTTTCTGAACCTTTGTCCCCTTTCTGAACCTTTGTCCCCTTTCTGAATCTTTGACTCTTTTCTGAATCTTTTCCCCCTTTCTGAAACTTTGACCCCTTTGTGAATCTTTGTTTCCTTTCAGAATCTTTGTCCTCTTTCTGATCCTTTGTGTGTGTGTGATTGTGTTTGTGTGTGTGTGGATTTGTCTGTGAGTGTTTGTGTTCTGTGTATGTGTGTCTGCATGCTTGTTTTGATTTTTATGTGTTTGTGTGTGTGTGGATTTGTCTGTGAGCGAGTGTGTTCTCTGTGTCTATGTATCCTCGTGTTTGTATGGATTTGTCTGTGAGTGTGCTTCTGCGTCTGTGTGTTTCTGCGTGTGCGCGTTTTTCTGTGTGCGCGCGTGTTTCTGATTGTGTGCATATTTCTGCGTGTGTGTGTCGGTTCTGAGTGGGTGTGTGTTTCTGCGTGGGTGAGTGTTTCTGCGTGTGTGAGTGTTTCTGCGTGTGTGAGTGTTTCTGCGTGGGTGTGTGTTTCTGCGTGTGCGCGTGTTTCTGCGTGTGCGCGTGTTTCTGCGTGTGCGCGTGTTTCTGCGTGTGCGCGTGTTTCTGCATGTGCGCGTGTTTCTGCGTGTGCGTAGTTTCTGCTTGTGTGTGTGGTTTCTGCATGTGTGTGTGGTTTCGGCGTGTGTGTGTTTCGGCGCATGTGGCAACTGGCGTGTGTGTCAACCGGCGTGTGCATGTTCCGGCATGTGCGTGAGTGTGTGTGTGTTTGTGTGTGTGTGTTTGTGTGTGTGTGTGTGTTCCGGCGTGTGCGTGAGAGTGTGGATGTTTGTCTGTGAGTGAGTGTGTTTGTGTGAATGAGTGTCTTTCTGTGCGTGCGTGTGAGTGAGTGTGATCTCTGTGAGTGTGTTTACGTGTGAGTCTGTGTTTCTGTGTTTGTGTGTGTTTCTGCGTGTGTGTTTGTGTGTGTGTTTCTGCGTATGTGTGTGTGTTTCTGCGTGTGTTTGTTTCTGCGTGTGCGTGTTTTGGCGTGTGTGTGGTTTCTGCTTGTGTGTGTGTTTTGGCGTGTGTGTGGTTTCTGCTTGTGTGTGTGTTCCGGCGTGTGTGTGTTACGTCGTGTGTGTCTACCGGCGTGTGTCTCAACTGGTGTGTGCGTGTTTCGGCATGTGTGTGGTTTCTGCTTGTGTGCGTGTTTCGGCGTGTGCGTGTTTCGGCATGTGTGTGGTTTCTGCTTGTGTGTGTGTTCCGTTGTGTGTGTCAACCGGCGTGTGCGTGTTTCGGCGTGTGCATGTTTCGGCATGTGTGTGGTTTCTGCTTGTGTGTGTGTTCCGGCGTGTGTGTGTTTCGGCGTGTGTGTGTTTCTGCTTGTGTGCGTGTTTCGGCGTGTGCGTGTTTCGGCGTGTGTGTGGTTTCTGCTTGTGTGCATGTTTCGGCGTGTGGGTGTTCCGTCGTGTGTGCCAACCGTCATGTGTGTGTTCCGGCGTGTGTGTGTTCCGGCGTGTGTGTGGTTTCTGCTTGTGTGCGTGTTTCGGCGTGTGTGTGGTTTCTGCTTGTGTGTGTGTTTCGGCGTGTGCGTGTTTCGGCGTGTGCGTGTTTCGGCGTGTGCGTGTTTCGGCGTGTGTGTGTTCTGGTGTGTGCGTCAACTGGCGTGTGTGTGTTTTGGCGTGTGTGTGTTTTGGCGTGTGCATGTTTCGGCATGCACGCGTGAGTGTGTGGGTGTTTCTGTGCGTGTGTGTGAGTGAATGTGATCTGTGTGAGTGTGTTTACGTGTGTATGTGTGTGTATTTGTCTGTATGAGTGTGTGTTTCTTTGTGTGTGTGTGTTTGTGTGTGTGTGTGTGTATTTCTGTGTGTGTTTGTCTGGATTTGTCTGTGTGTGTCTGTGTTTATGTGGTTTTGTCTGTGTTTCTGTGGATTTGTCTGTGTGTGTGTATCTCTGTGTGTGTTTATTTCTGTGTGTGTTTGTACGGATTTGTCTGTGTGTGTGTGTTTCTGTGTGTGTTTGTGTGGTTTTGTCTGTGTATGTGTGTTTCTGTGTGTGTTTGTGTGGATTTGTCTGTGTATGTGTGTTTCTGTGTGTGTTTGTGTGGTTTTGTATGTGTTTGTGTGGATTTGTCTGTGTATGCGTGTTTCTGTGTGGTTTTGTCTGTGTGTGTGTTTCTGTGTGTGTTTGTGTGATTTTGTCTGTGTGTGTGTGTTTCTGTGTGTGTTTGTGTGGATTTGTCTGTGTATGTGTGTTTCTGTGTGTGTTTGTGTGGTTTTGTATGTGTTTGTGTGGATTTGTCTGTGTATGCGTGTTTCTGTGTGGTTTTGTCTGTGTGTGTTTGTGTGGTTTTGTGTGTGTGTGTTTGTGTGGATTTGTCTGTGTGTGCGTGTGTGTGTTTCTGTGTGTGTTTGTGTGGTTTTGTCTGTGTGGTTTTGTGTGTGTGTGTTTGTGTTTGTGTGGTTTTGTCTGTGTGTGTGTGTTTCTGTGTGTTTTTGTGTGGTTTTGTCTGTATGTGTGTGTGTTTTTGTGTGGTTTTGTCTGTATGTGTGTGTGTGTTTGTGTGGTTTTGTCTGTATGTGTGTGTGTGGTTCTGTGTGTGTTTGTGGATTTGTCTGTGTGTGTGTGTTTGTGTGGTTTTGTCTGTGTGTGTGTGTGTTTTTGTGTGGTTTTGTCTGTATGTGTGTGTGTTTTTGTGTGGTTTTGTGTGTGTGTGGTTCTGTGTGTGTTTGTGTGGTTTTGTCTGTATGTGTGTGTGTTTCTGTGTGGTTTTGTCTGTATGTGTGTGTGTTTCTGTGTGTGTTTGTGTGGTTTTGTCTGTATGTGTGTGTGTTTTTCTGTGTGTGTTTGTGTGGATTTGTCTGTGTGTGTGTGTTTGTGTGGTTTTGTCTGTGTGTGTCTGTGTGTGTCTGTGTGTGTTTGTGTGGTTTTGTCTGTATGTGTGTGTGTTTTTGTGTGGTTTTGTCTGTATGTGTGTGTGTTTTTGTGTGGTTCTGTCTGTATGTGTGTGTGGTTCTGTGTGTGTTTGTGTGGTTTTGTCTGTATGTGTGTGTGTTTCTGTGTGGTTTTGTCTGTATGTGTGTGTGTTTCTGTGTGTGTTTGTGTGGTTTTGTCTGTATGTGTGTGTGTTTTTCTGTGTGTGTTTGTGTGGATTTGTCTGTGTGTGTTTGTGTGGATTTGTCTGTGTGTGTGTGTCTGTGTGGTTTTGTCTGTGTGTGTTTGTGTGGTTTTGTCTGTATGTGTGTGTGTTTTTGTGTGTGTTTTGTCTGTATGTGTGTGTGTGGTTCTGTGTGTGTTTGTGTGGTTTTGTCTGTATGTGTGTGTGTTTCTGTGTGGTTTTGTCTGTATGTGTGTGTGTTTCTGTGTGTGTTTGTGTGGTTTTGTCTGTGTGTGTGTGTGTTTTTCTGTGTGTGTTTGTGTGGATTTGTCTGTGTGTGTGTGTCTGTGTGGTTTTGTCTGTGTGTGTTTGTGTGGATTTGTCTGTGTATGTGTGTGGTCTGTGTGGTTTTGTCTGTGTGAAATAGTTTGTTTCTGTGTGTGTGTGTGTGTGAATGTGCATTTGCCTTTGTGAATGTGTGCACAAGTCCGTGAATCTCTCCATCTTGAGCAGACCCCCCCTTTCTTTGTGTGTGTGAGAGAGAGAGTGCTGAAAGGGTTAACACTGACTCCCCCCCGCCCCACCTCTCCCTTGCCCCACCAGCTCCCCACGTTACGTGCCTGGAATGGTGAATGTGTGTTCAGCACACCAGCCATCATAATGCCGAGCCCGCCCCCCCACCGGTGAGAGTGTCTGCAGGGCCCGAGACACAGGGAGCGAGGGAGAGAGAGAGAGACGGGAGCAGAGATACACACGCACGCTCACACACAGCGACAGGCCTGCTGGTCCTGATGCTGGTGTCTGCAAATAAATTAAACCAGATCTCTCTCTCGACACTCTCTCTCTCCCGTTCCCACCCCCCCTCCGGGTCTCTATGGCGACCTGGGCTCCATGGAAACGCTCTGATTGACAGGTCCCTGCAGCCCAATGAGGAGGGGGAGACGGAGAGAGAGGGCGGCGTCTCCCAGTTATCCATCAGGTATCCCAGTTATCCATCAGGTGAATGGCAAAAAGAGAGATCTGTCGCACTGTATAGACCTGAGCATTGCTAGGAAAGGGGGGGGGGGATTAATTGTGTGTGTCTCTCTCTCCCCCCTCTCTCTCTCGCTCTCTCTCTCTCTCTGATAAAATAAAATAGCAAATGCTCTTTCTTGCTGGGTCTGACACAGGATGGATATCCTCCGATGCCCACCTTGTCAGATACCCCTGAGTCCACATCTCGTCATCTGAGGTCCATCAATCGCCGGTCTTCTCTCTCGCTCTTTAAATCCATCCATTCTCTTTCTCTCTCTCTCTCTCTCTCTCTCTCTCTCTCTCTCTCTCCGTCTCCCCTCCGCCGATCGGAATTTCGAACGCGTCGGGAGCGGACGAGAGAGAGGAAGAGGGACAGGGACGGAATCGGGGATCCCCGTCTTTTCATTTTTAACCCTCCGCGCCCGCTTCCCCATCGCCCCCCCCCCCCCCCCCCCCCACCCCCACAACCCGGGCACCGGTCAGGATCTCGAATTGTCACCATCGCCTCTGTCCCAAAGAAAACCCACCTCAGCTCTCGGGAGAAAGGAGGGTGAGGAGGAAGTGGTTGGGGGGGGGGGGGGGTGGCGCCAGGGGTGTTGGGGGAGAGGTGGAGGAAAGGAGAGAGAGAGAGAGAGAGGGGACGGAGAGATAGATAGAGAGAGAGAGTGTGCGTTAAAGGCAAAGATGGTGCTGAAAGCGTGCCTTGGTGCCATGGTGCTGTTCCTGAGCTGTTACCACGGAGGGGCAGCTCACCATTCGCAGGACGGTGAGTCAAGTGGTGGGGGAGGAGGGGGTGGGGGTGGGGGGGGGGGGTGAACTTAAAAAGAGGAATGGGGGGTGCTGGGGGGGGGCCTTGTTTCTGTCAGAAAATCATGTGTGTGTCTGTATATGTGTGTGTGTGTGTGTGTGTGTATCTGTGTGTGTCTGTGTCTGTGTATCTGTGTGTGTGTGTATGTGTCTGTGTATCTGTGTGTGTGTATGTGTCTGTGTATGTATGTGTCTGA